>NC_138157.1:18976020-19081020 GCF_964199315.1 Orbicella franksi
TAAGCTTCTTTCATTTTTTACATACTTAAAGGAGTTTGCATAATTTTTAAAAACAATACTTGATGTACGTATTATCTTACGTACATGTACATGACCTGTAATTATCCAAGCATGATATTTTTTTCAACTCAGCAGAACACTACTGCATCAGTTGCCAAAAATCCACAGTTTTACAAATGAAGAAGAAAATATTTGCAATTCTGAATTCGTTCTAGCCAGCAATGGAACCAGCCTTCGTAGAATCTAATGCATAAATTAAGCTTAAACTCAAATCGTTGAGTCACGCGCTCAAAAAATAAACACAATGACATTGTAAAACAACATATTCTGATACATTGTAAATGCGTCAAAATTTTTTCCTTATCGCTTTTGTAAGGTCACAAGTCTTGCCTTCAATTACTTTTTTAAAACACAACAAAACCACACAAGAACACATAGAGCAGCCCAATATAAGCTTCAGATGAACAAGGAGATTCAATCACTGTACCGTGAACTTTTGTCGTTGATCAACCACCTCATACCCAATGATCGGCGCTCTCATTCCCGAATTTGATCGCACTCCTTCGCTTTCTATTTGTTCCTCTTCTTCCTCGTACATTCTCAGCCTTGGGCTTCGTCTTGGAGTTCTTGGCCTTTGAAATTCTGCCGCGGATTCTGTTGACAAATAAGTCACTTGACCGTCGAGCGCCATTTTCCCAAGTGCCTAGCGCCAGGTCTCCCTCGCTTTTCTTTCCATCAACGCATTTCGCGTGACGTTCGGGGAAGAGAGCGGCGGAAATAAAAATCTTTCATCGGGAATTTTTAACAGTTCAGCTTCATCGGGCTATAAAGCCTATTTTATGATTTGCTTTCTCGATACTCGAACCAAACTCACAAGACTTTGCTAAACACACGAAACATTCTCGTGTGACCTCCTACAGGGATTGGTTCATGGGGCTGAAAAGTTCTTTCAGGCGAGGGGAGAGGGTTGTAAAGCATCAGTACATTTCAAGATTTAACGCCGGGTAAACGCTATATATGAATCAAAAAGGAAATTAACAAATGCAGCAAATTTTAGGTGGTCGAAACGCTGTTATTTTCTCTCGGCTGTAGTCAACGACATTTTTAAGTTCTGCGTTTTGGTGGAATATGTTTTTCTCAAGTCTCAGGCTCTGTCCCGACTAATGCGTTTTCAATTGCGAAATCGCGTACCAGTTTGAAAAATTGAAAAAAAAAAAAAAATTAAAATTGCACGTCCTGTGCAAAAACCAACATTTCCCGGGCCAAATTCCAATTCGATCAGGATAGAGGACCTGCATGAAAACCAGCTAGGGTTGGTTTGGCTTCCTCTCTAAATATCAGATCGCGGAATCGAAATTTTGATTGTTTACGCGGTTGTTTAATTTTAAAAAGAAGCACAAAAAGTAAACTTAGAAGGACAGAAAGAAGCCTTTGAAGGACAGGACCCAAATGCAAGGTAACAAGCTTGAATGAGGGAGCTTGACTGAAGTGGCTGCGCTAAGTGTAAGCTCATGTAGCTTTAATACTCATCGTTTTAAAATAAAGGTTATCTATATATCTATCTTAGGCGCGGTGGCCTCATGGTTAGTGCGCTCGTCTCCGGATCGAGCGGTCCGGGTCGAGCCCTGGCCGGGGACATTGTATTGTGTTCTTAGGCAAGACACTTTACTCTCACAGGTGTATAGATGGGTACCGGCGAACTTAATACTGGGGGTAACCCTGCGATGGACTAGCATCCCATCCAGGGGGGAGTAGAAATACTCCTAGTCGCTTCATGCTACAGAAACCGGGATAAGCTCCGGCCTGATGGGTCACTTGGCTCGTATGCAGACTTTACCTTTACCTTTTACCTAAGCTTGACTGAAGTGGCTGCGCAAAGTGTAATATTTTATACCCAAAATCTGTGTTTTTTTCTTTTTGTTTTTTTGGATTTTGGGGCGTAGATAAGTTAATTTTAACATGCATGTAATTTTGAACTGTATGTAATTTACGGGATGGCGTTGCCCATTATTTCTCGTATTTCAGTGGTAAAAAGCGACACTTCTCGCTTTCTTCTTCCATATAAGGTCAAGCACACTCAGGTATTTTGAATGGGTAGTAAAGCTTGCTGGTAAGCGAGTTTCAGTGAACCAATCAGAAGACCAGAAATACATTACTCGTCATAACAACATGTGGTTTTATTGCCTTTTAATTTCCATTAACATATTTAACAAAATCTAAGCCTTAGGCATATTTCTAACATATTATAAAAATTTATTTGGAAAGTGTGTAAAACCCAAATTCAAAACAGAAACTTGCGCTCATTTCACGATTAATTTTGTACTCATGTAAAGTGACTGATAAATTGACTCCAAAATTCCAGTTTGCTATGTGAAATATGACTTCGCTACAAAGATATTTCAGTACACGTATTAGTAAATTATACGAGCGGATAGCTAGCAAGTGTAGCGATTCCACACTGGTTGTCCTTGTTTCTTGACATCATGACGTAACCTTCCATTCCCCAGCCAGTCCCCCAGGAGTTCTTGACCAGCCAGTAGTCCTGGCCTTGATAGGTTCCATACCCAACAACAAGTACAGCGTGATCCAGAAGCCGAGAACCGTTGCAGTCACTGATGAAATAGGAAATAAAAGAAAGGTGAGGATTAGCCTAGACGAGTCTTACCTCCAGTGAGACATTTTATAGACGCGAGTATCGTAAAGTGACGGTTCAACGTTTTCTAGCCTCCAGATGTAAATAGTTAACTCTTTTGTGAGACATGTCAAGTTTATAGACAACTGGTTTGCCACTGGAATTCTTTACAACGTTATGTTCAAATTGAATTATTTCAGTGGCGGATCCACACCTTGAGCTAAGCGGGGGGGGGGGGGGGGGGCCTTTTTTTTTTTGCTTGCCCTGCCGGTTTTTCTTCCTTCCTTCTTTTTTATTTTTTTTACCCAAAATAAGTGGGGGGGGGGGGGGCGGGTTCCCCGAGGCCCCTCTCCCAGATCCGCCACTGTATTTGTTTCAGTTGTTTGATCCGCGCTACTAACCTCCCACAATGCCTCCCACAAGATGGTGATAAAAGCTGGTGATTTCATGACGATAGGAAAATAACAGTAAGAAAGTTCAGATACACTAGAGCGTCAAATCAAGAAAGGGAAAGCGACAGATATGAGACATCTTGGAAATTTATGAAACACTTACGGCTCGTTGTACACTCCGCTTCTATAAAACTGGAAAGATTCATGACTAGCGTCGATTATAACAGAGATCGGGCCAACTTCGGCTACAGCTGATTCAAGGGCAGCCTCACTTCCTGTTTTAATGTCAACGTAGCCTAAAAAAAGACAAGAAAAAGATCAAACACAACTAACTTAAACATTTCAAATATCACTGCAAGAGTCAAATACTCCCTTAGCGCCAAATCAGATGCCGACGATAAGGCAAATTCTTCGGCAACTCGGTTATCATCGGAAGTTTTCGGTAAACGCGATTTCTGTCCATTACTCACCAGTACATGTGGCACCTACATAAGCTTTGTCGTAACAGCAGGTCTTGTGACATGGGTACGGGTAGCCGACCTCGGTGTCAATACCACCGTTTTCTTTGACGTACCTAGAAGAAAATGACATCCAGCAAATTATGAATATCATTAAGTTACGTACTTAGAACCTCTCGTATCAGCATTTCCAGTAATAAGTTATTTTTCTGAACAAATCTCGGGAGACAAGATTGATAAAATTAAAGAAAATAATTTTTAGAAAGTATATAACACAGCGTGAAAAGCTGAACGAGGTGGGAAAAGAATGCAAAGATGAACGTATAGATTAGATAGAACATATCGATAAAAAGGATAAGAACTTAAGCTACTTAGTAATTCCTCAAACACTTTGTCTAGTTGGGTATTGTCACGCTACAATCAGAGACAACAATGTTGGGCATTTCTGCAAATCGGACGTTTTCGAACCGAGATCCGCACCTCCCTTGATGAAAGAAACACCTTTTTCGTCAATAGCCACCCCCACCCCACCCCCAATCGATGTTGAAACGGGCTTTGGCGACGCTGTCACGTGGTTACAACATTTGAAAAAGGGAGGAGGCGAAACATGAGGAGTGTACGTGTAGGTAGTACGAATTACACTGGAAGGGAGAAAGTTTGTATTCGGAAAGTGTTTGGACTACTTTGTCCCTGATTGTAGGCGTGTTTCGACTACTTTTGTCCCTGATTGTAGGTCTGGATATAGGATCGGGATGGGTATAGTTTGGTCTGGATAAGGGTAGGTTTTTCGCTCCTCATCTCGCTTCACACCTGATCCTAGGCCGCGGTTCAACGCGGACAACTCCTTTGGGTATGGATGGGTAGTGTCACTGAAGGGAAACTGTCACCCTCATCAAGGTTGTTCTCTTTCCATGTGCTTCCTTCAAGCGCCCAGCCTTTCACCCGAGACTTCATGTAACTAATACTAGTTTGTACTTTGCTCTCTAACTAAATAGCTTTTTCATGGCAAGAGAGAAAATGCTGTGTGTTTGCTTACATAAAAGCACAATCCACTTGGCTGGCATAACTGAAATTCATATTACATCCAGAGCAGTCTTCGAGATTCCTTTCGCTGATTGAGACAAGGTTTCCAGTTTTCCTAAAATGCTGTCCTTCTAGCGATCCTGTGGCACTGAACGCCCACGAAGCGCCCAATTGACCTGGAAAAAGGTCAGTCACGGAAAAATAACAAGTCAAGATGCATGTTAGGTAATGCAACTCTTAGCTGAAGAAGAACTGTGCAATGGGTTAGCTAGGTCTCATGCGGGGGAGGGGGCGGAGGAAGGTCGCACAAGGCAGCTGACCTTCTCAAAAATCCAACCACTCATCTTCAGTTTACTCATCTTTCTTATATTAGCAACTGCTAATGTTAGCACATTCTAACTCATTGCTATTAAAAAGCGTCCGCTTTTGGGAGACACGCGTACACGGAAGCTGAGTGGGTGACGCAGGTTATCAGAGAAAAACAAAGTTCTGTGATATTGCACCAACTAAAGTGTTACTAGTAAAAAGTCGGCTTTCCAACAATTCGCTCACTGCTGCGGTCAAAGACGATGGTCAGCGACAACCGTTAACCGTAGTTGGTCTAATGGGATCACTACCCGAGGAGGGATTTTTTCCGAGGTCAGTTTTTCAGAACCGAAGTCGGTTGCACAGAAACAAAAACTGATCCGTCTAATGTACCTTTGGCGTAAATCAGTCACATCTTGCAAAAGCCACAATGCTGGATGGACGATGGCAAAAGAATGTGACGTCACAGTTTATGTTACACCTCGTTCAACCAGGTTGGATTGTTGGGTTGTTGTCAGTGTTGGATCTGCTAGTATACCATGTTACCGCAAAGGGAACTAGAGTTACTTTTTTGGTGTACAAAATTTACTAAACGAGAAGCGGAAGCTTACCTTGGTTCTTCACTGGAGTAACGTATCCCTTTGTTCTCCAGTCAACAGTATCAGGTAGCTGAGTTACTCCACTGGAAAGAGAGAAGGACGACCCATGACGTTTTGTTTCTTTGTAGGGACGAGACTCAGAGCCAGGGAAAAAAGAGCGGTATTCATCGACTGTCAGATCACCGAACTGGTTCATCGCCAGGGTGTACGAGTGTCCTTCGGAGTTGTGCTCTTGAATCCGCTGGAAGGAAGCAACAAGGCAATTAATACAAAGGTAAGCCTTAGGAAATGGTTAAGGGGCCCTTCCGGTCAAGTACAGGTTGTTTAAGTTTGGGACAACTAGTACACAAAAAAATGGTTTCAAGAGGACGTTATTGAACATGTCTCACAAATTCATCCGAAGAAGTTCAACGCTTTTCAAGCCGGGCCGGTATGAGTTCCTCCCGTGGGGGCGGAAGATTAGCTAAGATTGCGTGACGAACAAAAAGACCATCTGCGTAGGAGGCTTAAAAGGTTACCGTCCACCGGGCTACGATGCTTTGTCCCCTCTTCTGTTCCTTGCGTGTCCCTTGCGTTGAGGAGGTGGAATCCGACTCACAACACAGCCGTAAATCGAACCTTAGACTACCATTGATCTTTGGAAATAAAATCTGCTCACCTCTAAATTATTCTTCCACACTATAAAATGCGCTTGGTCCAAAATGTCTGACTTGTATGATTTGCCGTAGAAAGACTTCCACTCCTGCCAGTACCGTTTGTATTCCTCATGCGTTAGATTAAGGCTGCTTGCTAATGAAACAGACAGCAGAAAGAAGTAAAAGCACCTCATTTTGCCACGATTCAGTGGTAGGGATCCGAGATTTTTTATCGTAATTGGCACTTTGCAATGTGATATCAAGTTGTGAAGAGCAATTAGGAAGAATACTTTCGGAAACATCACATGACTCCTGTTTAGTTCCTACCCAGTACGTTAGACGTCGTCGAACGTGGTCACGCACCTGCTTTCGCGTACACGCGCGTGAACCCTAGCACGCGCTGCGTAACGGGCAATGAGGCGAAGCCGCTAGAGACGAGTCGGCGAGCTAAGCGAGTCGGAGGCGGGTGAAACTGAGAAAACATCAGACTGACTGTTACAGATGGCCTACGAATGTGTTAGGTCCCACGGGACTCTTGACGTCCTTTTTGGATTTAGCTGCAATCTTGAGCAGGTTTTCATGGAACATCCAAATGTAAATTTATTGCTAGTTGGCTGCATGATATTTGGTCACCTTCTTCTCTTTTCACCGACCTTCTGATCTCGTATTTTTTCGCTATTTGACAGTCGATGATAGCGTGGAACAGGTTCACGGAGAGGTGAAAAGACTCTGGTGAGTGAGGTAGGCTGATCTGTCAGGGAGCATGGACGACCGCAGTCGTCTTAGACGAGATGGGATTGGGACGACATGGGTAAACAGGAGTATATACATGGGTTTAAATGGGGTTTACACGGGTTGAAAGAGTATACAAGGGATTATGGGATGAAATCTATTCTTCTCGAATATCTGGATGACTATATGGTGGCGTAACATCAGCAGCCCTTTTCATGATTAGCTTCTCAGGTCTCTCGCTTGCATTACAATGTAATCCAAGATGGATGAGGGGTACGCTACCGTTAGAAAGCCTCAAGGATAAAACATTTTGCTCTACAATATACTTGCAAAACTCATTTACTGCTTATATTCTATTTGAAGTACAATGTTCTGCGATCTTTTGCCTGATGGGGCCGTACGGAGGGGGGATTATATCAGGGAGTTTTACATTAGCGTTAAGGCGGGCCTATTACGATGGAGTGGGGAGGGAGGGGGTTTGAACTTACGATCAGTTTAGGGGTACGAGGTTTAATGTATTGTACAGCTTTTATTTCTCGTTGAAAATTGACCGCGAAACGTTTATCCGCAGTTGAAGATACTTATGTCGCAATTTGAATTGACATCCATCACAAGTTATGGCCTATGGTTTTGTCTTTATTCTCAGTTACTTTTGCCTTTTGCGTGCGTGGGTTTAAGTTTACGATCAGGAGCGAGAGAAACAAACAAACATGCAAGCAAAGATACTTCGTGACTTGGTTTTCCCGCGCTTAGTGACCGTTGCATGTTACTGCTTCGGGTTTTGATTGGTCAGTTAGGTCAGTGGGTTTTGAGTTTGGTTTGATATGATAACTTTGGTTTTGGCAAAATCTGACTATCACTGGGGAAAAAAACCCGTAGTGTGTTTGCATCCTTTTTACAGCCTCGAACTTTTCTTTCCATTATATCTCAAATCTTAACGTTTGTAAATGCAGACGGATTTCTGCCTATCAACGCGCTTTGCGTTCAATCTGTATATGGGGATCATTGAATTAAGACCATCTACAATAAAATCTATCCCTTTATTTCACCAGTTTAAATACAATAAACCAGCAAAAACATCAAAAGCGACAGAAGAAGATGAGGAAAAATAAACTACGAAAATACAGACTGTGTAAGATTAAACAGGATTCGTAAGAATCTAAAGAATACTAATTGAATGTCCTATCAAAAGAAATAAAGAAAGTAAAAAGAGGGATTGATCCCATCTTGAAAATAACAATGCAAAAGTAAAACAAAACCTCAAAGATTCCGAGTAGTAAATCAGAGCGCTTCCTAATAAAAATACTTTCAGAAAGAAAATTGAAACGAGTGGAGAGAACTCGCTCCTTCCCTTCTCTATGTCCATTATTTTCATCCTATCCTACAAATATAAAATGACTCTTTTACTATACAGTCTACTTAATGAATAAAACACATTGTATCAATCTGGTGAGCAAAGGAATTTAGCCCTATTGCACAATAAGGTGTCTTAGACTAGTGGATAGCTAGCATCTGTGGCAATTCCGCACTGGTTGTTTTTGTTTCTGGTCATCATAACGTAACCCTGCATTCCCCAGCTAGTCCCCCAGGAGTTCTTGACCAGCCAGTAGTCTTTGCCTTGGTAGGTTCCATACCCAACAGCAAGGACACCATGATCCAGTTGAGTGCTACTGCAGGCACTGAAATGAGAAATGAAACGATAAGGTTTTGACGTGACTGTGACAAGAGACGTTTCTTGACTGCAAGAGGCGATCATTGTTTCGTGATTGCGATTTGCGTGAGAGCCATTTGTCACGCATGTCACGTGATATTGTACAGGATGGCGATGACGATGGTAATGAAGACGACGATGACGATGATGATGACTATAATATTGATATGACGATTTATTGATCACCGTACGACAAAACATTTACTTACGGTTCATTGTAGACTCCTTTGTGATAAAATTGGAATGACCCGTGGGAAGCATCAATGGCGACAGATACTGGGCCGACAGTGGCTACAGCAGACTTAAGGGCAGATTCGCTTCCACTTTGGATATCCATGAAACCTAAACACAAAACAAACGCCAATAAATTATATCTTAATCTTGATGCTCCCTTCCCACTAATCCGTAGCCTGTCAACATCTCCTCAGGCTAGTAATCAATAGCCCCCACGAAAATCGAGTTTAAACTTCGGCATGCTAAACGTTTTCAAACAAAACTTCGGTAATTATCGGAAGTGCTCGGCAAAGATCGTAGACTCACCAGTGTCAGTAGCACCAACATCAGCGCTTTTGAAATGGCAACTCCCGTCTCTAGCTTTGTATGGGTAGCTGACCTCAGTGTCAAGACCTTTATTGGCTTTGATGTACCTGTTAAATAAATGACATATTCACCTTCATATACCGTAAATCCTCGAATTAGCGCCCCCCTGGAATAAGCACCGCCTTCTAATAAACGCCCCTCCTATCGACCGAAATTTAAAATAAGCGCCCCTCCTCCAATAAGCGCCCCCCTCCCCCCCATTTTGTGGACGAGTAATGAGACAACAAAGGATATAGAGTTTCCGTCATGTAGTATTTGATTTGAACATTGTTTCAGTTTGTGAACACGTTTATTGAACACGTTAAGTACTAACGATGCCGCAATTTAAACTTTAGGATCAGCTTTTTATGTCAATAAACAGCTTATGTTGGTGTTTACGCGCAGATGATGTATCAAAAAATGATCATGTCAGGCCACGATTTGGGAAAAATTAACTAAGCACCCCCCCCCCCCCACCCTCGAATAAGCGTCCCCCTCCAATAAGCGCCCCCGTCTTCTCCTAAATTTGAAATAAGCGCCTCGGGCGCTAATTCGAGGATTTACGATAATTAATGATATCGCACGACATTGAATTTTAATGTTTGTCATAATTAATCTTAATTAATGTTAATCTTTGAGCTTTAGATCACAGTCTCCGTATAATCAACCTTCTTTCCAATATAAAATTTAAAATCCGAGATAAACGATGAAATTCGTTTTTATGAATTTCTGAAGTTTCACACTTGTGGATAGGCCAATTTTCGTAAAGTGCACCTAACACCAAAATTTTTTTTCGCTAAAACGAATCTACATGTTATTTGAAATACTTCTGCGAAAAAAGTTTTGGATTCGGTTAAATCTTCGATTTTCTGTGCCCCGACGAAATCTCGAAAATAGCCCCAAAACACCCCCGGGCCAAAACACCGCCATTTTGTTTCACGACCGAGTTTGAGGAGAATGAGTCCAGCGGCTGTTGTGACGTCTACCCAGGAAGGTCGAATATCTCACGTCCTCTCATTTCCTTCAGGATGGTGCAATACACATTCGAAAAGTGCGCAGAAATGCCTTCCAGAAGTGCTATCGGCTGTTGCAGCAATATCCCAGATCTAAAACAAGATATACTGTACAATTTACTGGTGATGATCGGTCAATGGTACAATAAAGACATAAACGCTGGTTGATTTTGTCGAACCGAAACAAGCGAACTCGGAGTCTGTGAGAACCATAGAAGAACTCTCACTGGAATTTGTTCCGCAGACTTTCAAACGCTATTTTCAATATTTTCTGCTGAAAGCCAACCAGCAATTTGTCGAAATACTATCGACAACCTATATCTTCCAGTCCCGCAGTATTTATAACATAGCCGGCAAAGTTGTGTGATCAATCAAGAAGCGTTACGACCAAATATACTGACATGTAAATAGGTCGCAACTGTTCGCCGCCAACCAACACTTATTTCTCTTTCGATTTAGATAAAAGTCGAAGATCATTAATCCTTTAGAATTACATGATAACAAAACTGTTACACTCACAGAGTTTTTTCGAAGGTTTGGAAATCAGTAGTGCGACAAACACTCTATACATTAGTGTCGAAAATATGACCGCGTAACATTATCTGCGGACCGCTTAGGGAACACATCCTTTTCGCTTATCCGACGAATTTCACTGCAAACTTTGAAAAAAATTTACACTGGTTATTTGGAGCCAGTACGACTTACAACGTGTGGCAATGTGAAATCGGTAATTGCATGAAGTGTTTCCTTCCGTCTTGCTTCCCGTAGCTTCAAAAATACAGGTCCAAACAATTCTACGATTTTCAATCGATCGAAGCCAGTGTCTTGGAGGTCATGAAGGGAACATCAGAGTTGCAGACCATCGACAAAATAAAATTATATCTATGCGAGGTTTAGGGACTTGTTAGGTATTGTTAATCCAACGACATTACGAGAGGAGCCCGTTTCTGTTTCATTTCACTAGCGACTTCGGAGTAAAATACTGTTTCTTCTCTTACTTAAATGCGTAATCCATGAGTCCACCCTCACAGCCATTATTTCCATATTTCCTGGAGCAGTCGACCAGATTCTGTTCACTAAGTGAAACGAGTTTTCCTGTTTTCTTGAAGTGCTGTCCTTCCAGTGATCCGGTAGCACTGAACGCCCAGCAAGAACCACACTGGCCTGAAAAAATTGACAAGGAGTACAATCAGTGTTAAGGCTAAAATGTACAAAACGAAAAAAAAGAGACAAAGAAGAGTTGGACGAAAAGGAAGAAGAAGTCGAAGAAAGAGCAAGAGCGAGAGCAGGAGCAAGAGCAAGAGCAAGAGCAGGAGCAAGAGCAAGAGCAAGACTAAGAACAAGAACAAGAACAAGACGACAGAAGTAGAAGAAGAAAGAAGGGAAAAGGAAGAAGAAGAAAAGGGAGAAAACAAAAAGAAGAAGAAAGAAGGAACTAGAAGAAGCGTAGTAGAAGACAGAAGAAGAACAAGAGGAACAAGAAAAAGCAGACGATGATGATGTTGCTGCTGATGATGATGACGACGACGATAATGATGATGATGAGGATGATAATGATGATGATGATGATGAATATTGAGGTGGTGATTATTATTAAGGAGGAGGAGGAGGACAAAAACGTACCCTGATTCTTTACAGGAGTTACGTATCCCTTGGTTCTCCAGTCAACAGTATCAGGTAGAGTTACTCCACTGGGAGGAAGGAAGTGAGACCCTTCTCGTTCTGTTTCGTTGGAGAAGTGAGCACGAAGTCCCAGGAAGAAGAAGCGATATTCATCGACTGTCAGATCACCGAACTGGTTCATAGCCAGGGTGTACGAGTGTCCTTCGGAGTTGTGTTGTTGAATTTTCTAGAAGTAAAACAGTTAAGACCATTACGAAAAAGACAAAACTTGTGATTGTGGTAAATAAATAGCATTTCCGATTGAATGATTATACCAATTATTCAGTTAGCGAACCGTCAACTTCCACAATCGCACACCTCTGTACTTGATTTCATTTTCTAAATTGTGTAATAGAAAATGGCTATGAATGCGGCAGGTAAAAGAGAAAAAATTATCTTCAAACGTCATGTAACATGAAACAGTTCATACAAATTCAATTATGTCAAGATGTCAATACAAAACAAACCTGCTTGACAATGCGCAGAAATTAATTAGAGTGAACCAGTAAACAAGGCTCCCCCGCGCGATCCGCACATACCACGCGCGCTCCGCGCATATCGCTCACGCTCGTATGTCGCATTTCGTGATCGGTCTCAAAATTGCTCGCATGGTCTACACCTTATTACCCGAACAACAAAGGTACAAGTGCAGTACATCTATATGTATTCGAAGTTGATCGTGAGTATTTTAAGGAAATTACTTCAAAAAATGATAGTTTTAGCGACGATTTCTATGGAAGCTATCTGTGCCTGGCACCGGAAAACATTTGATAGCTAGATTCGTCTTTTGTGCCCACAGTCTTATTTTGTGATCTTTTGTTTTCAGAAAAACAACATTTCTTTCCATCTTTTGGCTCAACTACTCATGCAACCCACGATGACATTTAAAGGAGCTGAATTTTAAAAATGTTAAGATTTGCTGATACGCTATTGGAGGTTTTCTCTCTGCACGTAAACTCTCATAGCCTCTTTATTGTTTCAAGATTTTGGATATTTTAGACAAATTTCCGAAGTTTCGAATGTTAAACGCCAATTTTAACGAGACTATTGACTTTCACATAACTCATCCAGATCTTTAACCGGTCGCCGCTAAAGACACGAAACATCTTTTATTCACTGCAGAAAAATTGTATGACGTTTTTAATCCGTGTTAAGGGTTCCTTTGTGTTGCGATGGAACATCACAAATCTACTAACGAACTATTAAACTGTCCGAGTTTGAGGCGAAATGTAAATGTTCTGATCAGGGAAATAAACAACTTTGTCCTACATTACTGTTTAAAATCTAGAGTTAACTCTTCCATGTAGAAAATTTATGCATCATTTAACGTTTACATACCCTCAAGTTATCTCTCCAAATTGCATAACGAGCCTCTTCTTCGGTGTCTGTTTCGTACTGCTTGCCGTGGAAAGTTTTCCAAGCCTGCCACTGTTGCTTGTATTCATCAAACTTCAAGACAGCGCAGCTTGCAACGGATAAGCCAAGCACAAATGCGATAACAGCTTTCATTTTGACGGTGAGTAACTTCTTTTCCACCCGCGCACCGAACCGCGATGAACTGACAGTGCCGCTCACTCGGAATGTTGGCAATTTATCAACAGAAGTCACAAGACTCAGGCGTGATTTGCCCGCTGGGGTGTCAGGTTACGAAAAAATCACGAGATCGAAACGCCACAATGACTCAGCTCAGGACCTCAGTGCTGTGCGCGCCGGTGAGCCAGAAATAACTCAAGCTACAAATGATCTCAGGATCTTTTATGGAATGACCATAAATGCCCGGGAGGTACTCCCATATGAAAAAGTTGGGGATGTTCGTCTGAAAATTGGAATTAAACCCCTAAAGGAGACCAATCTTAGAGGGGCTCGAACTTTATTTCAACCCTAAAAGATACCACTTGAAATCACAGCGGGTTTTTTTCTTTTTTTTTTTGAGTGCATCCTAAAAGATACTTTGACGGCTAAAAATAGTGTCGTTTCGTCCTGAAAACCCTACGTGAGAGCAAAAACCTTGATTTGCACTCCCTGAAGCGAGATGACGAGCATCCTCGACCTTTTCTACGGGATCCCCCCCCCCCGGACATAAATGGTCACCTAGAATTTAATTTTAGGTCGATTGTCAATATTTACTCTTCAGTCCCAGATGTTTCTACTGACACTCGATATGCAATGTTGTTGTCCAATGACTTATACGTCTCTATAATTGTTCTGTCTTGGTTAATATAAACACAAAAGCCTCACAGGATCCACATCGTGTCACGACTGGAGTGAGCACGTCGCGACAAAAGAACACGGTGCACTGAGCTGACTCACGGTGATGGCAAAATACCGCTGAACTACGAAGGCGCCAGAAAACTGCCAGTTAGAGTTAAGAATCGTCCAAAACTTGTATGTTTTATTCAGCACTGTTCAGATGTCGCGGCAACACAGTGCAAGTTTGTGAACTGAGTACCTTTGAATCTTCGAGGGTCTAACGTAGGGTTGGCGGGAAGCCGGGGATGATCCTTTTTTCGTTGCCCGAATGCGGGATGGAAGGAAATTTGAAGGCGGGATGTGGGATTGCATGGGGTCGGCGGGAGGCGGGAAGTTGGTTATTTTCATGGCGGGATGCAGAAATTAGTGTTTTTTTTCGCGCAGGAAACGGGACGTAAGACGCAAATTCCAGTGTTGTGCACACTTACAAAGATTTTATATTGTATATTACGGTTTGACGACCCTATTGATCAGATCGGCTTCTTTTCAACAGGCTTTGTGTCTTAAAGATACAAAAGACTTCATCGAGAAGATTAAATTGCATACAAGACTCTACAAGCGCCATTCTTGTCTCAATATTCTACTTTCAAATCAAACCAATGCAACTTGATTGCTATATCATAATATTATTGTATGATCACGATAATCGTTACCTTTTTAGTTTAAGTTTTAGTCTACTAAAGCTTTTGCAACACTGTATGTATTTATGGTTATGCAAATAAAGCTAGCTGTTGTTGTTGTTGTTGTTGTAATATGGACGTCACTAGTCTATACACGAACATACCTCAAAAAGAGACGGTATTACCAATTTATGCGAAGCATATCTACCTAGAATTTTACCACAGAAACTCTCCTATCAGGTATTAGAAATGCCAAGTCTGGTCTCACAAGAAAACTCGCTTGAATTCAATGGAAAAGATTAGTCCAAACCCATGAAACAGCCATCGGTATGAAAATGGTTGTAGCCTTTGCAAACATATTCATGGCCAAAATAGATAAAAGAAAATACTCAGATAGACATACATCACTACAATCTTTTGGAGACATCATATCTATGTGGGATACAAGCAGAGATAAAATAGGAGAATTTCCTCAAACGGCAAACGGCTTTCACCCAACGATCAAATTCACAGCTGAAACTACATTCTAGCACACTTAGGTACAAAGATGACCGATTCTTAGTCTTCGTGACGTGCGATCACATTGCAAACCTACAAGAAACCTTTCTATTTGCGGTGGTCTTAGAAGAGCTAAGGCTTCCCAAGAACAAATTCCTCTCAATTTACTTTTGAGAAAAACATAAGAAGTTTACCGAAATTTTAATGTAAATTGTTTTAATATTTCCATTTGTCAATAGAGATTGATCAGCTGCTGATGTCAAATTAAAGAGTTATTCAATATGCAATGATGTTTTTAAATGAATTTTACGTCTAAATTGCATTATTAAAAATCATCGTTCCGTCTTTGTTATTATAAACATGAAACCTGGTATGATCCAGACCGTGTTCCACCTGCAGTAAAGCAATATACAGTCAAACCTCTCCATACGGACACCTCTCTAAAACGGACATTTCGTTCTGTCCCTTCAGTGTCCGTACTGAGAGAGGATCGACTGTACAAACTAGATTGTGAAAAGAACATGATGCCAGATCACGCTTGATCGATGACAAAATTCATAAGCGGCGAACGCACGAAGAAGCTGCCAGTTACACAGACTGTTAAGGTTAGAATGGCTCGAAACTTCTATTTTAATCAACAACGTCACCCCCCGTTTTCATTTCTTGTACCAGGCCACTCTGAACGAGACGCAGCGCATGACAGCATGTGATTAGATTAGCCATAGTTTGGCGGATCGCTTCTCTTTATCAGGTGACGTTAGAATGTAATACTTGTTTCAGAGACATTTGGCTGTAGATTCCTAGGCATATATGATCATATATTGCTGGGAAGTGAACTGCTTGCAGGCTGTTTCCTTTCTAGATATCAGCCAGGAAGTCAGCCTTTCTTAACGCCCTCTGTCTCACACTCTTCGAAGTTTTGAGCGTCACAATCATTTTTCGACTTCCGAACTCTGCTTTCGCAGATCGGCTAGTGGATAGGTCTAGCAGGTAGTATGTGTCGAGAATGTTTTGACGAAAGGGCCTACTAGCGATTAACTACAATGTTCTGTGAGGACGTTTTAAAGTTGATATTGTAACACCGAGAATACACTAGCCTGCGAACGCAGACGTATTTCCGGCTGTCGCTTGTCTCCGACAGCCGGAAATACGTCTGCGTTCGCAGGCTAATGCCGTGTTTAGACTTGAACGGTTTACCGAGGTAGCAGAGTTTACTTACCTAGGTAAACATTTTCCGTGTGTAAACGCCAACTGATACTTTGGTAAATGCCGCAGAAGACAAAAGAAATTTAACCGAGGTAAAAGTTGTAATTACCCTGTGATCAGGCATGATTACAGTTGGTAACCAAGGTCAAGATGACCGATATATCCGCTTGTGGGGGCGTAATATTTCACTTCCCGCGGTGAGCAGATTGCGCTATTGTCGACAAAGCGTTTCTATTCCAGTTTTCACCAGGCGATCATGGCAGATAACGTGGAAAGATTGGATCGATCTTCTTACAGCGAACAATCCGTCACGTAAAAGAGAGCACTATTTTTCATTCTTAGTATTATTAACAACCTTCTCTAGACAAACTTCGATCCCATGTTGTGTAATTATTGTCGATATATTTTGCCACCAGGGAGGATGCTGCATATACAACGTATCCATGCATACTCTGAGTATGATCAAGCGGCTGAATTTTCACCATAATATTATGGAATGAGGTCCTCGCCTATGAAAATGATGGCACCTCAATTTGCTCCTGTTCCACTGCGGTGGGATCCTCGTCCAAGTTCGATTTCATGACGTTGATAATGCAGCGCGCGCGAATGTTGAAAGATCAACTTGAGTTATTTGAGCCGGTATAAACACTGGACGAATGTACCAAGGTTAAGTAACTTGACCTTAGTAACTGTTTACCTTGGTAAAAGCTCAAATGTAAACACGGCATAAGAATACACCGGTTCCGCCCCTGGTTTAGTCTCCTCCGCAGCCGTTTTTTGGGATGTCACGCAACGCTCCCCCCAAAGAAACGGCTGCTCACATCCGAAGAACATTCCTTTCACGAAATTAACCAATCACCGCTTCCGTTACATTTTCAAGAACGTTTTCGCGCCAAATTCGCCCTTTGAAACTTGTCCAATCAGGGAATGTTTTTTATCGTTGTATCCCGTCGTGGGAGATGTCACAAATAAACATACAGATTTCCGGCTTTTGTTTAGGGACGCCGAAAAATACCGGCGACGCTTGAACGAGACTTCAAAGTTCAAGTTAATTATTAGAAGCTTTCAACTCAAAAAATTACTGTCGAGAAGGAAGATATCTATTTTAACTTAATAAAGGAACCAGGAAATCAAGTAGCTTCGCTCGATTTGTTGACATCGAGTTCTGAATGCCGCTCTTTCCGGCCTGATTACAATCTGTAGGAAGCGTTTGGCCCTTGATTGACGCTTACAATTTGACATTTCGAGAAAATATATATCGTCTCATTTATAGCTGAACATAGCGATGAGCACATGAAGCACTTGTACTTAGGACTTTCATTTACAATTTTTTTCGTCCGTCATGATCGTAACCTGCGAACACCGCCTACTTTTGGCGACGTGCGGCGTGAAACAAAAGCCAGAAATTCCTCGCGTGTTCGCACCGTAGACCTTCCGCGCGAAAGCTTACGTCATTCACACTTTGCTATTATGTGATTGGTCTGTTCAACGGAGCGCAAACAAACCACAAACACAAAAGGAAAAGAATGTGGTTCGGATGTGAGCAGCCGTTTCTTTGGGGGGAGCGTTGCGTGACATCCCAAAAAACGCCTGCGGAGGAGACTACCCCTGGTTGGGCTGTGAGTTAGCTTATATTCGGAGGTATTTCTGTTAGCAGACTACCCTGGTACCAGAGGTTTTTCTACTCGAGTTCAGTCGCCGCTTCGCGGCTCTCTCGCGGCCCTCTCATGCGAAGAAAAATCAAGAAAAACCTCTGGGACCAGGATATTGGCAGACGGATGTCGATACCAGAGGGGTTGAGGGTTTATAGCAGTGCGAGGGCAACCAAACTTCATTTCTCTTAGGGACCGCGAAACGTTCTTTGGGACGTAATGACGCACTTTAAACCACGAGAAAGGTAAGTACCTTGACATTTTTGTGCTTTAAACTGACGTCACTAGTGGTTTCGCTTTCATTGCCAATTCCTTTCTGCGTGTTTAGGGTTAGTTTACGATCAGGAACAAAACAACCAAACAGGCAACACAAACCGGAAAAGAACTTTGTGACTTGCTTAAATGCTTTTCTCGCGATTGGCAATCGTTGCATGATTTCGATTCGGGTTCTAGTTGGTCAGTTGGGTCAATGGTTGATTTACATGTATTGTGATTGGCCTGTTATGATAGCTTTTGTTTCAGTTTCCTCCAATCAAGAAATCGTGCAAATGCAGACGGATTTCTGCCTGCTAACGCTCTCCGTGCCTGGGGGTACTCCCTTATATGGGCTATATAGGTATGTGCCTCGGGATAGGGTAGGGTTTTTGAGGTTCTCTATCCTTAAATAGGTTATCATATTTGTCCCTGTTTGCATTGTGTTCCCGGTCTGATTCTTAGACAGGGTACCTAAATTGTATCAGCTAAAATTGCAGTGAAGAAATGACCAGCTAAATGGAAAACATATGATCTACTAAAACTGAACTATTCGTAACCTTCCAATGTTACAGAAATGAAATAAAGTTGAACCATTCATGCTTTTCTTAGTTTTTGTTTTTCCTATGAATAGGGTTTCATATTTCGGCTGTGGGTCTTAAATAGGTTACCGATTTTCTTTTGCTTCATCCTTAAAACAGGGTCAGGGTTTTAGACCCTTTGCGGCACACACCTCTCCAAAATTTACGGAAGTGCCCCCACCCGGGGCTTCGGAGTTACTGTAAATCTGTATAAACTTACTTAACTGATATGGGGATCATTGAATCAAGACCACCTACGATAAAATCTATCTCTTTATTTGACCGGCTTCAATACAACAAACCAACAAAAACGTTAAGGCAAAATGATGAAAAACAGTGGAAAAAGAAAGAATAAACTACGAAATAGATTAAACAAAATTCTAATGAATGTTAAGAATCTTGATTGAAATAGATTGGAACTTTTGCTATGTGCTAAAAAAGAAAATAAAGGCATAAAATGAGAGATTGATTCCATTTTAAATGTAACAAGAAAAGGTAAAACATACAGAAACTCAGACTCTTAGTAAATCAGAACATTCTCAGAGGAAAATACATTGACATAGAAAAATCAAACGAGCGGAGATGGGAGATATTGAAAACTCGCCCTCATTTTTTTGTATTATTCCGCTATTTTCGTCCTACCCTAAAAATATATATAAACTAAATGAAAAAACAACAACAACAAACACAAAACATTGTATCAATCTGGCAACAAATTAAGAAATAGATTCTATTTTGCCGTGCGTCTGTTCAGTAATTGATCACAGATGACTTCAAGAAGCGGAAAAACATAAAAAAAAGTGGCACGAGAGTTCTTAGGCGAGTTAGTGTGCCACTTTTTGGTTGTTACTACATTTTGACGTCATCTGTAATCTATTACTGAACAGACGCACGGTAACATGGAATCTACTTGTTTTACATAATAAAGAAGCAAAACAAATAATTTGCAACGTCATCTATGCGTCTGTCCTCCAATAGATCAACAGTAGGGACCAATCAAAGTGCGAGAAAAATTCCACATATTATATAAGGACATAAATTCGTCATATTATATAAGGAATATAACCTTAATCCTATCGCACATAAAGCTGCCTAAACTAGCGGGTAGCTGGCGCTTGTAGCGATTCCACACTGGTTGTTTTTGTTCCTAGTCATCATGACGTAACCTTCCATTCCCCAGCCAGTCCCCCAGGAGTTCTTTACCAGCCAGTAGTCCTGGCCTTTGTAGGTTCCATACCCAACAGCGAGCACGTCATGATTCAAAAATGTACTACTACAGGCACTGAAATGAGAAATTAAATGATAAGGCTTCCACATGATGGCGGTTTGCCTGACAGCGAATGTAGTTCGTATTGTGAAGCACGTCATGTAACATCTGCACAGGAGCTAGGGGGATAATTTAAGAAAGACATGTTCCATGTAACATACTGAAAGTTTAAAGTTAAAATTCTTGCTCTATAGGTTTTATTTCAAGGCAAATACGGCAAGGAAACGCAAACGAAAATGTTGCTCGCATGAGCAAAATGCCACTAGGGTGTCATGTACAGCCTCAGAAGTAAGAAACACCAGACTAGAATAACTTACTCCAGGCTTGTATCTGACTGACGTTGTTGTTGATGTTATTGATCATGATAATGATGATAATGACGACAATGATGGAACAGAGATTTATTGCCGTGTTAAAGAAAACATGTACTTACGGCTCGTTGTAGACTCCTTTGTGATAAAGATAGAATGACTCGTGCCATACATTAATCCCGACAGATATTGGGCCGACAGTGGCTACAGCAGACTGAAGGGCAGATTCGTTTCCGCTTTGGATATCCGTGTAACCTAATAAAAAAAGAACGCCAATAACTCTCGGCCTTTTAGAAAATCAAGTTCAAACTTCGGCAAGCTAAACGTTTTCAACCAAAACTTCGGTATCATCGGAAGTGTTTGGCAAAGATCGTCGGCTCACCCGTGACAGTGGCACCAACATCAGCTTTTAGGAAATGGCATCGCCCTTTTTCAGCTTTGTATGGGTAGCTGGCCTCAGTGTCAATACCGCCGTTGTCTTTAATGTACCTGGCAAATAAATAGCGTATTAACCCAAAGATTGTCATATAAATAATTATATCATACAGCATTAAATCTTTATATTTGTCATAATAAATATTTAAGATTTAGATCACAGTTTCAGATTTAGAAATTGGACACTCGCAGGCCTACTCTTGCAAGCTAATAAGAGAGGAAAAAAAGAACATTTATATGTGACTTTCAGGAGTTCATTAGTTACAGTCAACTCAAGGAGATTAAGTCAGATCGAGTAAAAATTACTCAAACGCTTTATCCACGTATCCACCCAAACAGCCAAAATTTCCATATTTTGTGGAGCAGTCGACCAGATTCTGTTCACTGAGGGAGACGAGTTTCCCTGTTTTCTTGAAGTGCTGTCCTTCCAGTGATCCGGTTGCGCTGAACGCCCAGCAAGAACCGCAACGGCCTGAAAAAATTGACAAAGAGTACAATCAGTGTTAAGGCAAAAATGCACAAAATCAAAAGAAGACGAAGGGGAGGAGGAAGAAGAAGAAGAAGAAGAAGAATGAGAAGGAGAAGAAGAAGGAGAAGAAAAAGAAGAAGAAGAAGAAGAAGAAGAAGGAGAAGGAAAAGAAGAAGAATAAGAAGAATGAGAAGGAGAAGAAGAAGAAGAAGAAGAAGAAGAAAAAGAAGGAGAAGGAAAAGAAGAACAATGAGAAGAATGAGAAGGAGAAGAAGAAGAAGAAGAAGAAGAAGGAGAAGGAAAAGAAGAAGAATGAGAAGAATGAGAAGGAGAAGAAGAAGAAGAAGAAGAAGGAAAAGAAGAAGAATAAGAAGAATGAGAAGGAGAAGAAGAAGAAGAAGAAGAAGGAGAAGGAAAAGAAGAAGAATAAGAAGAATGAGAAGGAGAAGAAGAAGAAGAAGAAGAATGAGAAGGAGAAGAAGAAGGAGAAGAAAAAGAAGAAGAAGAAGAAGAAGAAGGAGAAGGAAAAGAAGAAGAATAAGAAGAATGAGAAGGAGAAGAAGAAGAAGAAGAAGAAGAAGGAGAAGGAAAAGAAGAAGAATAAGAAGAATGAGAAGGAGAAGGAGAAGAAGAAGAAGAAGAAGAAGGAGAAGGAAAAGAAGAAGAATAAGAAGAATGAGAAGGAGAAGAAGAAGAAGAAGAAGAAGGAGAAGGAAAAGAAGAAGAATAAGAAGAATGAGAAGGAGAAGAAGAAGAAGAAGAAGAAGGAGAAGGAAAAGAAGAAGAATAAGAAGAATGAGAAGGAGAAGAAGAAGAAGAAGAAGAAGAAGGAGAAGGAAAAGAAGAAGAATAAGAAGAATGAGAAGGAGAAGAAGAAGAAGAAGAAGAAGGAGAAGGAAAAGAAGAAGAATAAGAAGAATGAGAAGGAGAAGAAGAAGAATAAGAAGAATGAGAAGGAGAAGAAGAAGAAGAAGAAGAAGAAGAAGGAAAAGAAGAAGAATGAGAAGAATGAGAAGGAGAAGAAGAAGAAGAAGAAGAAGAAGAAGAAGGAAAAGAAGAAGAATAAGAAGAATGAGAAGGAGAAGAAGAAGAAGAAGAAGAAGGAGAAGGAAAAGAAGAAGAATAAGAAGAAGAAGAAGGAGAAGGAAAAGAAGAAGAATAAGAAGAATGAGAAGGAGAAGAAGAAGAAGAAGAAGAATGAGAAGGAGAAGGAAAAGAAGAAGAATGAGAAGAATGAGAAGGAGAAGAAGAAGAAGAAGAAGGAGAAGGAAAAGAAGAAGAATAAGAAGAATGAGAAGGAGAAGAAGAAGAATAAGAAGAAGAAGAAGGAGAAGGAAAAGAAGAAGAATGAGAAGAATGAGAAGAAGAAGAAGAAGAAGAAGAAGGAGAAGGAAAAGAAGAAGAATAAGAAGAATGAGAAGGAGAAGAAGAAGAAGAAGAAGGAGAAGGAAAAGAAGAAGAATAAGAAGAATGAGAAGGAGAAGAAGAAGAATAAGAAGAATGAGAAGGAGAAGAAGAAGAAGAAGAAGAAGGAGAAGGAAAAGAAGAAGAATGAGAAGAATGAGAAGGAGAAGAAGAAGAAGAAGAAGAAGAAGAAGGAAAAGAAGAAGAATAAGAAGAATGAGAAGGAGAAGAAGAAGAAGAAGAAGAAGGAGAAGGAAAAGAAGAAGAATAAGAAGAATGAGAAGGAGAAGAAGAAGAAGAAGAAGAATGAGAAGGAGAAGAAGAAGAAGAAGAAGAAGGAGAAGGAAAAGAAGAAGAATGAGAAGAATGAGAAGAAGAAGAAGAAGAAGAAGGAGAAGGAAAAGAAGAAGAATAAGAAGAATGAGAAGGAGAAGAAGAAGAAGAAGGAGAAGAAAAAGAAGAGGACGAAGAAGAAGAAGAGGACGAAGAAGGAGATGATGATGATGATGATGATGATGAATATTATGGTAATGATGATGGAGGAGGAAAGGAGGACAGAAACGTACCCTGATTCTTCACAGGAGTTACGTATCCCTTGGTTCTCCAGTCAACAGTATCAGGTAAAGTTACTCCACTGGGAGAAAGGAAAGACGAGCCATGTTGTTTTGTTCTGTCAGAAAAGTGAGAACGAAGTCCCAGGAAGAAGAAACGATATTCATCGACTGTCAGGTCACCGAACTGGTTCATGGCCAGGGTGTACGAGTGTCCTTCGGAGTTGTGTTGTTGAATTCTCTAGAAATACAACAGATATAGGACAATTACGAAAAGATACTGAGAAAAATTGTTCGCGATAAACATTTCAGCAGTCCAAAACTTCCTTCATCGCGGACCTCTGTGCTTCATTTTCGTTTTCTAAACCAAGTGATAATAGCTATGAATGCCGGACCAAAAATAAAACTAGTAAAAATAATTCAGTATCAATGCCAGTGAAACTGGCTACGTAACAACTTTATTTCTCCCATGACGTCAAGAAAAAATGTGCTTTCTGATGGTGATATGCAAAAATTAGTTAGAGTGAATAAGGCAGTGTCCGTCACTGCTCTGTCTTCACGTTGCATTGGTATCGCACTTCGCGCTGTTAGTTGTTTCGAGACTTTGAAACGTAAATTGAAACATATTCCAAGTCTTTGGAAACTTGAACGTCAATATCAACGAGACTGAGAAAAGATCTTTGAACACTCGCCTCTAAAAACAGGGAATAGTGATTCACCAGCAGAAAAATCGTGTGAGATTTGAACTAATCCGTCTATCGGCGATCTTTGCGTTGTAACAGAAGTGGTACACTACAAATATGCTAACAAAGTTACTACCAGAGTTCGAGATGAACTGCAAATGTATGTTCTTATCAAGGAAAAAAACAACTTACATCACAGCTTAAAATCCAAAGTTAACTCTTGCATGATGAAAATTTATTGGCATCATTTTTAAAACGTTTACATACCCTCAAGTTATCTCTCCAAATCGCATAACGAGCCTCGTCTTCGGTATCAGTCTCGTATTTCTTGTCATGAAATGTTTTCCAAGCCTGCCACTCTTGCTTGTATTCATCAAACTTCAGAACAGCGCAGCTTGCAACGGATAAGCAAAGCACAAATGCGACAACTCCCTTCATTTTGACGGCGCGTAACTTCTTTCCTATCCTGCGTCAAAACTGAAAATGCTGCTAACTCCGGATGCTGCCAATTTATTACACCGTGAAGAAAAAAGTCACCAGATCGAAATAACCATTAGAAAATAGCCCAAAGAAGATACGCGCGCTGATTGATTTGAAATCGTGTCTCTATAACTCGACGGAAACACAGAACTAGGACGAGCTGCTGACGGAATGATGGCGCGAGCAAAGAGAATTTACATTTTGATGATCAAAGTAAACAAGTTGTTTTTTCTTTTTTTCGAAACTCGATGGTCCACAGTGCAAGGTCACAGTCCACAGGATATTATCCGAGCCAGAAATAGGCTTTTGCTTTGATGCTATCTTTAGCTTTTCATAGTCTTCTTGGCAGCCGTTACGACCCAAATAACGGCTGCCAAAGAGACTAGCTTGTCATGCATTCCTCTAAAACAAAGTGTGGGAAAAAGGCTATAAAAGCGGTCCCTTGGAAATACAGTTTTAGCGCGGATGCAGGGTGTAGCTTCCTTAGCAAAACCACAAAAACCGTAAAATGCATCGGACAGAAACCGAAAACCAAAGACTGAATTGGAGAAAACCCGCAAACCGCACAAGAAACCAAAACCAGAAAACTGCGGTTTTTAAGTGCGAAGACGAAAAACCCAACTAAAAATTAGCCAAATCCGAAAAATCGAAAATCCCACAGAAGCTATATTTCGGTAAGAGCTATACCATCATCAGAGTAGAATATGCGCACAAGGTAGCTCTTTAATATGGTGTTAATAACAATGAAGAAACGAAACAAAAAGTAATACTCGTGGAAAAAGGCAAAATTCTCTGCTGGATTCGAGTCCTTTGTTGAGGGAAGGTGTAACGCGTTGATGAAATATGCCTCTTTGTATGGGAGACGATTCCAATTGCTGTCGCAGTCTAATACTGTGGTGGTGTTTCTGACTAATTGTGTAAAATATTCTTTGTCACAAGATTCCTTCTTTATTCAAATCTTTGCCTGGCAGGAAAGCTGGATTCAGCACAAGGTTCTTCAGCATCCCCATTTTTCAACAGTGTTAATGAATGAAAGTGAAGTATGATCATCGCAGTAAATTTTCCAATTTAAGCAACTGGAAAGAAGAAGTCTGAAAAAAATCAGGGCTTCCAAGGGACTCGAACCCGTGACCTCCGCGATACCGGTGCGATGCTCTACCAACTGAGCTATGAAGCCACACATCGGGAGCGAGGTCAATTAATTGAGTTCATATCTTCCCGCGAGCGAAATGATGTGAAGTATATATGAAATAATTCATATTAGAACTGCGGTAATAGATGAAATAATATGAATTATTTCATATATACTTCAGTGTTAATGAATATAAAGAAAACCGTCTTCGAAATGGCAGAGGTATCAGTTTTATTCTACGACTTGTGAAATCGTTAAGCCTGTGCAAACCTTGCGCATTAGTGCTATTCGGGTCTTTATTCGCCCTATACGCGCTATATAGTGCTCACGTTTTCTTTCTCCTTGCTAAAACAACGTCAGCACTAAACTATTAATTACCATAAGACCAATTAAAATGATAAGGGAAGTCCTTCTTAATGAATGAGTTGCCAGCAATCAAATCGAATACCCGTGTTTGCGCAAATAACTCTGGGATCGTCAGGGGGCAAACATTGCAAGTCGCTAGAAGAACTATCAAACAAGATAAATGCTCTGCAAGAATTCGATTCTAGGTTACACATCTGTGTCGAGAAAGGTTGTGTTAATGGGTACAAATGGGTAATGTTGATCACGATTGCTTGATTTCGTGATTTTGCATGTATATATTTCACTTAATGTATTTTAGTTCAGTAGTATACTCGACCCCCCAAGCTTTGTAGCTTTAAGTCTTATCGTGTCGAAATAAAAGTTTTTTGTTTTTATGTTTATTGAAGCTCGAGGTGTCAGTTTAGTGTGATAGGAAAGAGTGCTAGCACGTGTATTCAGGCTTTGGGTTCTTTCTTCTTGCTGAAGGAAGCAACGCCAACACGCGCTAGTGCTCACGTTTTCTTCCTCTTTGCTAAAACAACGTCAACACTAAACTATTAAGAGTGAATGCCTACAAAAATGGACCTAAATCGCCTATCAATGGCACAAGTCGAAAAATTGATTTCGCTTGTATTTTGTCCATAGATAGGTCCTAGTAAGAATAGAAACGGACCATAGTTAGTTTCTGCTAATACAGCTTTCTTTGGTAGAAATACGCCAAAAACGATTTCGACCCGATTGGGCTCAAAATCTACTTCCGGTTTTGCTGAATTTTCCGAATATTTGATTGCTTCGCGCTCCGCAGAACAGTTACTTGAGAATATTTCAATGGATTTTATATTCAGTTCAGGTCTTCGTAGTATGACTGAGCGAAAAATAAAATAAATCAAAGTTAGTTTTGAGCCCGAAAAGAGATCAAACTGACACGCAAAATTTCACAGTGTGTGACAAGAGAATTATTGCTTAAAAACATCGCCATGTTTTTCTATGGGCTATAACTTTAAATACCGTAAAAACACTTTCTACGGGTTAAATATACACCCACCTGTTAGGCTATCAAAAAACATCTCTGGGCAAATGGTTTCAAGTTGCCCGTCTTGGCCTGTGTTTCTCATAGATTTTGCCCAAAATCCGCCGTTGGAATATAAACAATTGCGTGACGCGGATAGCCAATCTCGAGTAAAATATTCGTTTCCAGCAATCCGATGAAAGCAATTTTTGAAACGTTGTGTGGATAAAAATAATGGAAAATGTTTTTTTTTTGTTTAAGTTAGTATAAATATATATGTTTTTTCATTTGCATTGCAACACCCACGACATCCCTGATAAAGAACGTTGCTACAGTACTCCGGGAAATGATTTTAACACTTGTTTATTTTATTGCTTTCACTGATAACTTACAATATAGTGGCAGTTTTAGAGATACACTTAACCAATCCTCTATGGTTTATGGCAATTGAATCATTGACTGACAAATAAAGTCAAGTGGAAATACCATAATTTCTATAAACTACTAACTGCGTGATGGCATCTCAGCTCTTCTAGCTGTGTAGAAAATTTGTACCTACACAATATGCTCAAACTCAGCTAGAAAACCTGGAATTTCTTGAATTGAATTAGCCCAGGAAGAAATTGCGTTTAAGTTTCGATCATACTGGGAAAAACTCCATCTTTTCTACTTTGGTTGTTTGATCAATTAACTGAAATTTGCAGATCATAACACTGGTAGACAAATAAGCATTACAGTGGTCGATCTAGGACTAGGTTTACACTAAAGGAGTTTTTTTTGGATTCGTAAAAGTTCCCGGATTCATCAATTTTAGAGTATTCGGATTAGTAGGGGTTTACAGTGAAAGGATATTCGGATTCTTAACCGTTTACACACGACGATAACTCCGGGCACATTCATGATGGAATGGTTAACAAGCAGTTTGTTGCCTCGACAACGAGAAACAAAATGCCTCCGAAAATAAGGCTAGGGGTAGGTTGAGACAGTCTGAAGTTTTCTTTCGACTCGCTGACCACGGTACTGTTGTCCATCATGTCAGGTCCCTCCAGGAAGTTATTCTGGTCTTTACTTAATATCTAGAACCGTCGAGGTTTTCGATCGTGCCATCGTCGTCATCTGCGCAGTATTATAAAAGTGATTATCTACACCTGAAACAGCACGAGGTAATCACCCAGCGACCGCCATCAAATGGCCATTAATGTGCCTACGACTCGACTACGTAGACGACTGGATCATGTAATCCGCCATTTTCGTTCCACCGCAAACTCAAAAGATCACAGGCGGAAAAATATGCGGATTCGAGAAAAAATTGTTTACACGACAAAACTCTCCAGATTCAAAAGTTTTCGGATTCAAAGTTCCCACTTTAAATTCCGGGGAGTTTTTTTTTCAGATTCGTCCACTTTTATGTAAACGGCAAAATCAATCCGGCACTGAAACGTTGCGAATTCATCACGAATCCGGAAAAATTTCCTCTAGTGTAAACCTACAATCCTGGCCATAAATTGTTGGGACACCTCCCCCTTTTGCGCGCTAAAACCCTCGATTTCAACTACGTCCTTAAAGTTTTAGAACAAAAGATGAATAGAAGCAAGTACAATCGACCCCCCTCCCCCTAGCAATGTTGCATGAAAGCGAAGCTATTCTAAAGACTAGATCGGATGTGGGAAAAAAGGAAAAGGGACAATAGAAAGTGGTTAGACAGTTGTGTTGGAACCAAACGCGATTGCTGAAAAATCGCTATTATTGGAATAAGACGTGAATATCTATCTTCTCGTCTCTTTAGTTCGAGAATACTGTTCTAGGAGGCGAACAATTCTTCAAACGTGGCTATTCTGAAGCTATTGTCAAGGATTTTTTTTCTTCAAGATTTTTATCAACATTGACAGGGGGAGGGGGGTAGGCGGGCTTGCGCGGTTTTGGTCTTAAGAGAGGCTGCCTGTGAAGTCATCTGCCGTAACTGTCCCAACACTTTTGACCAGGATTGTAGTCTTAAATGAACAGCGAACAGCCATCTTGTTTTGTTCGCGGAAGTCGGTCACGGAAGAGCGAATTTCAATGAAATATATATATAATTTGATTAAGCAATTAGCCAAAAATAGGTTGGCCGCCAAAACAGTTTAGGGTTTAGCTTAACTCTAACCTTAAGTTTTAAGACTGAAGAAAAAAAGAAAAAAAGCATTGAGCATTTCAGTTGTTTGAAACAGAAACATTCGCGCACAATGAACTATATGTATAATACGTGCGTAACCTGGAAAGCAATCCGTCCAGCACAGTAATTGTTCAAATTAACAGCTTACCGAGACACTCGCAATGTCGATGCCTCTTATTTATGATTTAAACTTTTAGGATTTGTTTACTTTACTTTTTCCAACTTTTTAGAAGGAGAAAAGGCACTAAATGTGTTGGTACAAATAAAAAGGTTTAACCGAAAATCGATCCGTCGAAATCAATCAACAAATGCAAATTTAATCACTGTAGCGTTCCTTCAGATCACGTAAGGCTACAACACAAACCAACAATATCAACTTGTCGTTACGCTTAACAAATGAACTTAGAACGATTTTCTTTCTAGAACTCGCTCTTGTAATTAAAATGATCAAAGAAAGAACGACAGCTTAAAACGACATAGCAGTAACACCCGAACTCCAAGTAAATTGCTTTTAATTGACGTTTTTAATTAACGAAATTTCCAAAGCGATGACTTTCAAAATATTAAAGGTAAAAGTGGTCCATTATGTGTTTCTTTTTTCACCCAAATGTTCTAAGATAGCCATCTGCGGTTTGTTGGAAACGAATAATGTATTCACGGTGACCGCCCGCGTCACGCAATTGTTTACATTCTCACGGCGGTTCAGGGAAAAATCTATGAGAAGCACAGGCCAAGGCGGGCGACTTAAAACCATTTGCCCAGAGATATTTTTTGATTTTCAAACAGGTGGGTGTACAGTTAGCCCGTAGAAAGTGTTTTTATGGCATTTAAAGTTATAGCCCATAGAAAAATATGGCGATTTTTTAGTGCTATAATTCGTTTGCAACACATCGTAATATTTTGCGTTTCTGTTCGATCTCGTTTCGGGCTCAAAAGAAACCTCGATTCATTTTATTTTTCGCTCAGTCATACCATGAAGACCTGAGCTGAATGTAAAGACCATTGAAAGATTCTTAAGTAGCTGCTGTGCGACGCGCAAAGCAATCAAATTTTCAGAAAATTTAGCATAACAGGAAGTAGATTTTGAGCTCAATCGGGGCAAAATCGTTTTTCGCAAATTTCTCCCCAAAAAAGCTGCATTAGCAGAAACTAACTATGGTCCGTTTGTTTACTAGCTAGGGCCAATCTATGGGCAAAAAATGAGCAAAATCGATTTTTCGACTTGTGCCGTTGTTTGGTCCATAGTTATGGGCACTGGCTCTTAATACCCATAAGACCAATCAGCATGGTAAGGGAAGTCCTTCTTAATGAATGAGTTGTCAGTAGGATTGGACAACCGCAAAGAACTTTGGGATCGTCAGAGGGCAAACATTACACTCGCAAGTCGTTAAAAGGAAATGTCTGACGATAAGTTGTTTCGACTTACGAAAAGACAATTTTGGAGAGATTATCGCTTTTTCGCCGTTGTTTTGTCGCAAATGTTCATTGGCCATGAATTTGTTGCTAAGGAAGGTTTCTAACCGTCATATATTGAAAACCAGACCTCCTAAGGATAAGCTTTTTGCACAGGTTTGTTCCATTGAAGACTTCTGGAAAAGTTTCAAATCACGGCCATATTTGACCAGCCACGTGACCAGGAGAGAAAAAACTTTAAAATTAAAAAGGCATCTAAATCCCAAAGTTTGAATCAGTGTCATTAGATTACGAACATCCACGTGCTTAATGCCACTTATGGGTTTTATGAAACTCGCATTATCATAAAAGTTATGAGGTAATAAACAACATATTGACAGACCTTGTACAGTAGCTTTGCTCTTTTACGTATAAACAATAACTCCCCACGTACGATTATAAAGAAGGCCAATTTATTTCTGATTCATAAGAAAAATCGGAGCTACTTCCCTTTCCTTCCGAATTTTAGGGATTTAAAATTCTAACGCTCGGTTTTGGACTAGCACTAGTTACGCACGCGAAATCATATCTTTCTTCATTTAGTACTACAAAACACTCCAAAATAGCTTTGCTCTAAATATCGCCTTCAGCAGCTATCCTTCTAAATATGTAGTTAAGAAGGACCCCTCTTGATTGCAGTGGCTATATGCCCTTTAAATGGTTGTCAGAGCTCGGTATTTTTAAATTTTGCAAAATCCCTCATTCATATCACATGGTCATTTGTTTACTTTAGAATACAAGTAAAAATACATTTTTTCTTTAAATGATACCTAAAATTCTTTTCTCAAGTGCATAGGGGCTAGGCACAGCATGTGATACTTTGACAGCCCGGTGTCAAGTTACAATCATAACTGACACAGCACTGAAATATACATTTTTGTAATGTGCAAGCAAGTAACGTTTCAGTGATATATAGTTTGTTAGGGTTTTGATGAAAATCACGGTTGTGACAACTGTGCAAAAAAAGGGGCATATTTCAGGTAGAACCCCTCCTTCCTCCTACTACTTGCCCTCTTTTCATGAAATAACTTTGAGAACCGTACCCCACAATGTTTTTGCAATGATTATAAGTGCGAAATGATCATATTGTGACCAATAATCAGGCGTTGTGGCGTCACTTATGACGTCATGTACTGATAATTCAAGCACTAGAACAAATGGACATTTTGTTTGTAGTTCCGATACGTTTAAAATTTACATTTGAGACACATTGAAGGAATACAGACCACTTTGGAACCTTCCCCAAAAATCCAAGATGGCGGCAAAAGAAAGGTACGTGGGGCAAAATTTAAAATTCTATTTACAAAGTGAAAGCTACCATTCTTTCCTTGCTATCATACATTTTTATGATGCTTAATAGTCAAAGATTAAGATAAGGTATGTTTCGGCTGTTCCCCTCTAGTGAGCCATAAACCCAAATTTTCGGCTCTCAGCTGATGGACTAGATCACAGATGACTTCAAAATGTGATAAGAACAAAAAAGTGGCACACGAGCCGTTAGGCGAGTGTGTCACTGTTTTACCACATTCGACGTCTTCTGTGATCTATTACTGAACAGACGCACGGCAACATGGAATCTATCGATAACAAAAGAAACAAAAAATTGTTAATGACGTCATCTATGCGTCTGTCCTCCAATAGATCAAAAGTAGGAACCAATCAAAGTGCGAGAAAAATTCCACATATTATATAAGGAATATAACCATAATCTTATCGCACATAAAGGTGCCTAAACTAGCGGGTAGCTGGCGCTTGTAGCGATTCCACACTGGTTGTTTTTGTTCCTGGTCATCATGACGTAACCTTCCATTCCCCAGCCAGTCCCCCAGGAGTTCTTGACCAGCCAGTAGTCTTTACCTTGGTAGGTTCCATATCCAACAGCAAGCACACCATGATCCAGATGAGTGCTACTGCAGGCACTCAAATGATAAATGAAACGATAAGGCTTCGACGTGATTGCGATTTGCCTGACAGCGGTTGTAGCTCGTATTGTCATGCACTCCATTAACATCTGCACCGGAGGCCGGTGGATAATTTAAGAAGGGCATGTTCCATGAAACACATTGAAAGTTTAAAGTTCACATTCTCGCTCTATATTATTTCAAGGCAAATATGGCAAGGGAACGCAAACGAAAATGTTGCTGGCATAATTAGAATCCACTAGGGTGTCATGTACAGCCTCAGAAGTAAGAAACACCAGGCTAGAATAACTTACTCCAGCTCCCAGGCTTGTACCTTACTGACGTTGTTGCTGTTGATGATGATAATGATAATGATGATAATGACGATGATGATGGAACAAAGATTTATTGCTGTGTTAAAAAACAAGTACTTACGGCTCATTGTAGACTCCTTTGTGATAAAAATGAAATGATTGGTGACTGGCATCAATGGCGACAGATATTGGGCCGACAGTGGCTACAGCATACTGAAGGGCAGATTCGCTTCCACTTTGGATATCCGTGTAACCTAATCAAAAAAAATAACGCCAATAACTCTTAGCCTTTTAGTAAATCGAATCCAAACTTCGGCATGCTGAACGTTTTCAGCTAAGACTCGTGTAATTATCGAAAATGTTCGGCAAAGCTCGTCGACTCACCAGTAACAGTGGCACCAACATCAGCTTTTCGGAAATGGCATCGCTCTTGTTTAGCTTTGTATGGGTAGCTCTCCTCAGTGTCAATACCGCCGTTGTCCTTAATGTACCTGGCAAATAAATAGCGTATTAACCCAAAGACTCTCATATATATAATTATATCATACAGCATTAAATCTTTTGTCATGATAGATATTTCAGATTTAGATCACAGTTTCACGAACAAGCTTCTTTTCAATTTGAAATTTAAAATCCGAGATAAACGGAAAGGTTCATTTTTATAATTTCTGAAAAAGTTTTACACTTGTTTTATTTTTGTTTATAGGTGAAATTAGGCACTCGCAGGCCTACTCTTACAAAGTAATAAGAGAGGGAAATTTAGTGTTTCAGACCATCAGCAAAAACATATATATGTGACTTTCAGACTTTCAGGAGCTCATTAGTTACAGTCAACTCAAGAAAATTAAGGCCAGAGCCCACTTCTATTTCATCCTACTACATTTTGTTTCTTCGCTTACTCAAAGGTTTTATCTACGTATCCACCCTGACAGCCCAAATTTCCATATTTTGTGGAGCAGTCGACCAAATTCTGTTCACTGAGGGAGACAAGTTGTCCTGTTTTCTTGAAGTGCTGTCCTTCCAGTGATCCGGTAACACTGAACGCTCAGCAAGAACCGCAATGGCCTGGAAAAAGTGACAAAGAGTACAATCAGTGTTAAGGCGAAAACTTTACAAAATTGAAAGACGACGAAGGGGAGGAGGAAGAAAAAGACGAAGAAGAAGAAGAAGAAGAAGAAGAAGAGGAGGAGGAGGAGGAGGATGAATATTATGGTGATGATGATAATGATGGAGGAGAAAGAGGAAGAGGAGAACAAACACGTACCCTGATCCTTCACAGGAGTGACGTATCCCTTGGTTCTCCAGTCAACAGTATCAGGCAGACTTACTCCACTGGGAGGAAGAAAATGCGACCCTTGTTCTTTTGTTTCGTTGGAAAAGTGAGAACGAAGTCCCAGGAAAAAGAAACGATATTCATCGATTGTCAGATCACCGAACTGGTTCATAGCCAGGGTGTATGAGTGTCCTTCAGAGTTATGTTGTTGAATTTTCTAGAAATACATTAGACAGGGCGATTAAGTAGTCCAACAAAACTTCCTTCATCGCGGACCTCTGTGCTTCATTTTCGTTTTCTAAACCAAGTGATAATGGTTATGAATGCTTAAGTACCGAGAGTAAACTAGCAAAACTGAAAATTAAAGTATCAACTGGCTACGTAACGACTTTATTTATCCCATGATGTTTCGATCGTTTTCAACGTCACGCAATAAAAAAGTAAATCGAAAACCATCCAGTGGATAAAGTCAAGAAATTGTGATCTTATAGGAAATCAATAAAGAAGACACTTCTCCAAGCTTTAGGTCTCTGCGTTTTCCCAAACTGCAGTTATTTGTCGAAATGTTTCGCAGAAATTTATGGAAACGCCATGATGGTGCACCCCTGCGGTGCACCAATATGGCGGCCGGGAACCAGTGTAAACATCTGGAACTTACTTTGGTTACCTAGGCGACTGATTATCTGTACTGAACAAACAATCATTTACATGAGCACTTTTCCTAATGGTCTAACTTCTAAAAAGCTAAAAATCATGAAATAAGTATATATTTTTCGAGACGTGCGATCGTGGCTTTGTGTTACTCACCGCCACAAATCTGAAATTCAAAATACGCTGGTTTCCAAACGAAGCACACTATCGAGCTGTAAAATTTAAACAAATATAAATTTACCCCCCTTTTATGCCTGATGGGTATAAAAACTTTGGTGGCTCTTTAGTTTTCGATTTTAGAAAATAATGAAGTCACGTGAAAACGATCTATTGAAAAACAAGCCTTCTGATGGAAATATGCAAAAATTAGTTAGAGTGAATAAGACAGTGTTCGTCACTGCTCTGTCTTTACCTTGCTGCTGTATCGCACTTCACGCTTGCAATTGTTTCGAGATTTTAAGACGTAAATTTGAAACAAATTCGGAGACTTTCGAAACTTGAAAGGCAATATCAAAGACACTGAGAAAATTTCGCAGAAATTACTTAAATCTTTGAACACTCGCCTCTAAAAACAGGGAATAGTGATTCACCTGCAGATAAATCGTGTGAGATTTGTATCAATCCGTCTTTCGGCGATCTTTGTGTTGCAACCGAAGTGGTACACAACAAATATGTTAAGGAAGTTACTGCCCGAGTTCGAGGTGAACTGTACATGTTCTTATCAAGGAAATGAACGACTTTTACTTACATCACAGTTTATAATCTGAGAACTCTACCTTCAATACTTCTCGTTGAAACGCTCCTCAGTTTTGTTACTCCGTCGATAGCATTGTGTATTAGTTTGATGTGGTTTTATTATTAACACCAACGCTGGCAACAGAATAAGAACACACTCTTCCTTGAATCGACGTGACTATTTGATAATTAGATTAGTTGTTTGTCGGTAAAATGAAAATTTGCGTTTTGATTAAAACAAAATCGTTCCTCTTCAACTTTTCAGCAGATATTTAGCTTTTATTTTCCATTTATCTCCAGCAGTGAGTGAAAAAATACACATCTTTCTTATATTTTCGTGCAAACAAAGGTACTTTGTGGCACACATTGGCGAGAAAACAAAAGTATCAAGTTACAAACGTTGGCGTGAAAAGTGCAATTGTCACATTTGCTGCAATGACTTTCAAAATCGTCTTGACAAACGGTAATTGTAAGTTATTTTTGGGCCTTGAAAGAAAACACAAACATGAAACATACGTACTGCTAAGCTGATGTCTTATCAAGTTTTTGTCCGCTCATATTCCGTTCATATTAGTTGACTACCAAGGGAGAAACGGCATGGGTGGACCTATGTGACTACTGTATCAAAGTCGTAAATTATACTCTGCACTATCTGAGATTGTCTCACTAGTTAAAACGTTTTACATACCCTCAAGTTATCTCTCCAAATTGCATAACGAGCCTCTTCTTCGGTGTCTGTCTCGTATTTCTTGTCATGTAAAGTTTTCCAAGCCTGCCACTGTTCCTTGTATCCATCAAACTTCAGAAAAGCGCAGCTTGCAACGGATAAGCAAAGCACAAATGCGATAACACCTTTCATTTTGACGAAGAGTAACTTCTTTCCTACCCCACGTGCACCGAACCACGATAACCATTGAAAATGCTGATAACTCGGAATGCTGGTAGTTTATTAACACCGAGAAGTTACAAGTCACTAGATCGAAACAACCAATTCTCAGCTCGAACTTTAAGCGCGCTGGAGCCTCAGAATCTAAGCTCAAACCTATTGTGGAATGAGGAACAAAGATAACAATTTTAAACACGAAAATAAAATAAAATAAGATAAACCCATACTTCATTATTCAAATCGTTTCCCGACAGAAAGGCTGGATTCAGCGCAAGGCCCTTTAAGCATCCCAATAAATATTTCTCAATAATGAATGATGCAGAGGTACCACTTTTATTCCACGAGTTGTGAAATCGTTTAATTAAGGCTGTGCATTGGTATTCGGGTATTCTCTAGGAACGCACTAACGAACAAGATCAATATTTACCAAGATATTCGGTTCTAGCTACACGGCAGTTTCGAGAAAGGTTGTGTAAAAGCGTACGCTACAATGTGGTAAGGTGTTATGGGTTATTCTGTTCAAGATTGCTTGATTGAAGCTCAAGGTGTTAATTAATAGGAAAGAGTGCTAACACGTGTATTCAGACTTTGGGTTCTTTCTTCTTGCTGAAGGAAGCAACGTCAACACGCGCTAGTGCTCACATTTTCTCCTTCGTTCTTGCTAAAACAACGTCAACCCATAAGACCAATTAAAATGGCAGGGGGGGGGGGTCCTTCTTTATTGGCCGTGAATTTGTTGCTAAGGAAGGTTTCTAACCGTCATATTTTGAAAACCAGACCACCTAAGGATAAGTTTTTTGCACAGGTTTGTTCCACTGAAGACTCCTGCAAAAGTTTCAAATCACGGCCATATTTAACCAGTCAAGTAACCAGAATAGAAAGGCATCTAAATCCGAAAATGTAAATCAGCGTCAATAATTATGAACGTCCACGTGCTTCATGCTACGTAAGGGTCTTACGAAACTCGCATTATCTGATAAAAGTTTGGAGGTAATAAACACCACATTAACAGACTTTTACAGTAGCTTTCCTCTTTTAGGTATAAACAATATATAACCACTCTTTCCCTTTTCTTTCAAATTTTAGGGGTTTAATAAATTCTAACGCGCGGTTTGGGACTAGCACTATGGTTACGCACTCGAAATCATATCTTTTTTGATTTAGCACTACAAAACTCTCCAAAATAGCTTTCCTCTAAATATTGCCTTTAGCAGCAATCCCTTAGCAACTGCTCTAAATATGTAGTTAAGAAGGACCCCGCTTAATAGCAGTGGCTATATGCCCTACAGCAAAAGCCCATTACCCTGCCAACAGTGGGAAATTTTCACAGCTTTTCACGGCAGGTGTTACTGAAACCTCTTGAGAGTATTCTGTGTTTGTTTGGAAATGCCAAACGTTTCGAAAAGTCAGTTTTGTTTTCAAGTTGACCAATTTTCCGACGGTTTCATATTTTTGACGGTATGAATAAATAAATATGTTGTTTTCGAAATGAATTTTCGCTATTTAAAGAAACATTGTTCTGTCCTTGGGTGACAAGCATTAGGGCCTCACATGATCCGCATCGTGGTGCATCTGGTGTAGAGAACGTCACACCGCAATGAACATGCTAGCCTCTACACAGAACATTCCCAAGCTAAGCTAACGCACGATAATGGCAAAATACCGGTTGAACGGCCAACGTGCGAGAAAACTGCCAGTTAACCAGACCATGTTACACCAGAAGGCTGGAATGATCCAGAACTTATGTTTTATTCAATGATTCTCAGCCGCTGAGGCAACATAATGCAAGTTTTTGACGATTAAATAACTTTGAAATCAAAATCTCACGGGAAGAGTTCAGATCCAAACGAATAAACCAAAAGTCTCAGGACGCGACAGATCATCAGAGTTTCACAGATATGTACGCTTTTAAGCAGTTTCGAAAATGAAGCCGACAAAAATAAAGCCTTGAAAGAAACCAAAAATTCCCACATATTACCACAGGCAGCCCAATCTAATTGTACATCCTTTCACAGTTCAACGCTCTTTAAATTTTTGCATTTGTTCCGTTGTTGATGTTGTTGTTGTTTTGGTTCCGTTTTCAGGATAAACTTGCTCAAGACACCACGAATACCACGATTTTTAGTGATTTTAACTTCGGACAGAAAAAGTGCCCGAAAATAAAACGTCCGAAATTTGTAGACATACGAAATTTTAAGAGTCCGAAATATTTACGGAACAGTGCATGTAAAACTTTGAAGTAGCTCCAAAGCTCCTAGTCTCGTTTATGCTGGGTTTTATGGAGCAGCCTCTATTTGAGACACTACTTAACATACATAACGGCTTAATAAAATTTGTGTTATTTTCTTATCGGTGTATTCTCAAAACCTTGAGCCTGCAGTAAAACTATCATTGTCACAGATGTTATTTCAGTGTAATTCGTGTTTTGTAGGCGTAAATTCACTTTAACTATGTTTCAGCACAGTGTCCGAAATAAAATAAAAAGTGTCCCAAAATGAGCCGTCCCAAATTTCTTGCAAGCAATTAATAAAATGCACTTTTTGCACTCAGGTACCCTATCTCAGTCGACTACAACCAGAGATGCTGACAGGTATTTTATTGCAAATGATTTAAAAACAATTCTTTCATGTAAACAAAAAAATTCATCTTATATCCTCGGTATACAACATATGTCTGGATTTACGAAAAAGGAGAAGGGTATGAGAATTTCAGTTTTTTGCCGCAACTCGCGCCAAAAACATATTTTTCATAAATCTAGTCATACATATAAATATAAAAGCTTAGTTTATTGGAGTTAGCGCTTTCGTCGCTTTGGTAAAATTTTGACTGAAATAATCCACCAAACGTGGAACAAAAATTTCTACTTAACAACAAATAGTTTTCTGCCGTGCAATGTTCTGAAAAATTAAGTTATTCGTCGAAACGTATCCACCTCAGCGGTCCGTATTACAAAATTCGGACCGCTCAGTCAGCCAATTAGCATTCTCCCCTTCATCGTAAACTAGGTTGTCTTGCTAGGATCAAACAAGCGGATAGCTAGCAAGTGTAGCGATTCCACACTGGTTGTCCTTGTTTCTTGACATCATGATGTAACCTTCCATTCCCCACCTGGTCCCCCAGGAGTTCTTCACTAGCCAGTAGTCTTTGTCTTGATAGGTTCCATAGCCAACGACCAGAACACCATGATCAAGATATTCGCTGCTGCAAGATCTGTAGTAAAGTAACAAATGCCGTTAAAGTGCTGCTACGACGAAAATCTCATCTTTCTTATCTAAGCAATTTTAAAACATAAACAAGTAGCCTGTACGAGAAGAAAAATGCTGTTTACAATTTTCAAATATCTCTTTTCGTTCCAGAGATATTCAAGTTTTTAAAATATGCAAAATAGCCAAGTGATGACGTCATAAACTCAACCGAATTTTGATCAAATATGATGAACAAAAATATCTCAGCTAATTTGAAACAGAAATGTTTGATTCTTTGCAGTAATATGAAGCTAACAGCTTTGTCACCATGGTAACATACTGGGTTCCAGACCTCCCCAATATTAGAGGCTTTTCTGGCCACCTTAAACGTTTCACACTGAAATTTAACATGTACCGCGTTACTATCGAATTTTTGTATAAATCTATTAGCGTTCTATCACGAATGCCGTTCTGTAAGTGGCCACGCTACTCACTATCTATTCTGTTTTAGATAGTGAGAAGCTTAGCACTGTGCGCTGGGGGCTGTGGAAACACTTGCCGACAGGCGAAAGAGGGAGTAGTCGTAGTCTACAAGGAGGCTGGTCAGCGTGACAAAGATTGCTGCGGAAATTACTCACGGTTCATCGTAGACTCCACTGGAATAGAACCGAAACGATTTAACGCTGGCGTCAATGGCGACGGAGATTGGTCCCACTGTGGCGGTGGCCGAGTGAAGGGTCGTTTCGTTTCTTTTAGGAATGTCAACGTACCCTGGAAAGGTGATGTGATAACAATCCATACATCATCTCCGTACTCAATAGATTTCTCATGGTATCAGCTGCCTTGCCCACGACAGCAGTACCCGTAGTTCGAGCGGCGGTAACAACCTTACTGTCCAACCGAAACGACAGCAATAAAAGTCTTATGAAACAACAATAAACTAACAATAAATACAAAGCTTGCAACTGTTTTGGCCTCGTGTACACTTAACCCCAGAGCCCTGAGTTTGATCTGTATAGGTATTAAATCAAATGATTTTCAGTGTAAATCGGAATAAATAAGCCCAAGTAATTTTTCAAAGACTGAATTATATTTAAACGAGCCCATATGGCGAGTGCAATTTGTAGTCTTTGAAAAATTAACGACTTCAGCAATCGAACGAAATCGAACACCAAACTTTGTGTGAAGTTGATTCCCGAATCAGCAAAACTCAATCGAACAAATCAGCGCCTGAAACCATATCTCCGGCTCACGTGTTATGCGCAAGTAACTCGAGCCTCCAGAAACTTGGTTTTGATTTTCAACAGGACCACGACGGCCAAGACAGGTTTTGAAAAAAATCAAGAGTTCGGAAATCAAACGTTCGATTGAGTTCGATTGTCCAATTTTACTATGCTGGGCTTGTTCGATCTGCCCCGATAAGTCTTGACATCAGAATGGAGACCTGCGTAAAACATTCACCACAATTCTTTGCTTGGTGTTTTAGAATTTCCTTTTTCCGCGCAAGAACGCTAAATCCTACTCCGGGGGGGGGGGGGGAGTACTCCCTTACACGGGCTATACAGGTACTTGCGGCTCCAAAGGGTATATGGTTTTTCTCAGCCGTTTTATTCATAAATAGGGTATTGATTTTGGCCCTTTTGGTCATAACTAGGCTAGGGTTTTTGCTCTCTAGTCTTGAATTGGATATGTTGTTTAGAAGTACCTTGTGGCACTAAATTTTTGCGGGAGTTCATTTTTGCGAATCGGCAATTTTTTGTAGTTTGCGGGAACTGGTTTTCTTGCTGAGCACTAATTTTTGCGATTTCGGGAAGTCGTCTTTCATTGAAATTACAACATTTTCGCATTTTTTAATTAAACTGCATGTAATTGACAATAATGCAGTAATTAGTGTCTCTTTACTACAGTAACATCGTGTTCTTGTGTGGCTGATTGCTCCGGCAATTGACCAGCAATAACATTTCATCGTTTTGTTTCTGAATGAAAGAGACGTTTAAAAAAAATGAATAGTAGCAACAAGATTCTTCATGTGATGTCTCTGTGTATAATTTCGCCAGTGGAGTCGGGAACTATTTTTTGCGGATCGCAAAAATTATAACCCGCAAATATAGTGCCACACGTTAGCTACTTTTTCATCATTAATGATAAGACCATCGACAAAAGCCCTTCACAGTACCTTCAGGTTTCAACATCGGTGTGAACTAGATAACTTTTTATAAAGCCGGTCTCAAGTGAAACAGGGTATTGATTAAATGATCTTGTCATAACTAGGATATTCAAATTATGGTCAGGTCATAAATAGGGTAGGGAAAATCGCACAGTTTGGTCATAAATAGGGTAAGGGTTTTGGGAAGCGGGCCGCTCACCACCATACAATTTTTCTGAGAGTATTCCCCGGGATTCTGTTTCAGTGTCTGTTACCTGTCATGGTGGCCCCAACATTTCTTCGTTGAAATCGACATGGGTTGTCTTTAGCCACATACGGGTAACTGGCCTCCGTGTCGACTCCATGATTTCCTATGATGTAGTCAAACGCCCTATCCATGAATCCACCCTGACAGCCTAAATTTCCAGATGTTCTGGAGCAATCGACCAGATTCTGTTCACTGAGGGAGACGAGTTTTCCTGTTTTCTTGAAGTGCTGTCCTTCCAGTGATCCGGTCGCGCTGAACGCCCAGCAAGAACCGCAATGGCCTGTATGGTAGGATAGAATTTTTGTCAACAATTTTTTTCAGTAATTTATAAAAGATAATACAAATATCAAACGGTTGTAAAAAAACACTGACAAGAATCATTCATAACAGTACGTTTCCATAAAGGAAACCGCGATCAGCAACATAATCTTGCTACGAAAGGAAATGCTTGATTATCGTCTGGGTTTTACCGGCTAGGATGAGAGCATGAAGAGTTAATAAGTAAATCCCTTATATAGGCCTTATTCTCAAGCCAATCCGTCTAAAGCTATTTTTAGATCACTCCTGGTTTCAGATATTCCAGTAGCGTCCAGAATAACCAATTCCGTGAGGGAACGTTTGGTCACGTGGGCAGCCTAAGATGCTTAACACAAATTTTTATCATCCACGCAAATGTTTTCTTAAGGCCCGTTTACACAGGCGATTTCTGTCGAGGCAACTCGATGCAATTTTTGTCGCGCTAAAGTTGCAACTTCAAAATCGCTCGTGCGATTTTCAGGTGCGATTTTCAGTGCGATTAGTCGCCGCGATATCGCAGGGGTTTCGAACATGTCTGAAACTTGATGCAACTTAAGCGCGACAAAAATTGCATCGAGTTGTCGCGGCAAAAATCGCCTGTGTAAACGGGCCTTTAGAGATCACGCACTTAACAGCATCATCCGTCGGAGAACTGCATGGGCACCATTTTCATCAAAAATAAAAGGCGTAACCACTTAATAAATAAGTAAAGAATCCGGGATATGATAGGTAATTGATATATAAATATCCTCACCAAGATTCAGGTCTGTGTGGTTTTTCATTCGTGTATTATCCAGAGAAGTCCTTGAGTCGAATTTATAGAGCTTTCATGGAGATACCATGTTGGTGCCCCTCGGAGGGGCTCCAACATGGCGGCCCGTAAAGTGAACGAAACATCTGTACATTATTGAGTTTTGCTATTTAAGTGAAAAGTTCTATAACTCTAGAGCTTGAAGACATTAAAATTAATACTACTTCTAGTACAAGAACTGTTCAGTTAGTAACAACTTAAGCGGTGACTCATCTTTTGACTTACGCGATTGCCTTCTCGTGCGGCCATTTTATGTCACGCAACGCAGAAGCTTGGAAATTCAAACGTGCTCTACTACAAAACGAAGAACCCTATCGCGTTTCAACGTTGTAAAAGGTCACGTTCTTAGAGAGTCTTATATCTGATGAAACTAAAACCTCAGAAGAAAAGGTAATTTCTAATTTTGGAATATGATAGCGTCACATGAAAACCGGATCATAGCTCTTACTCCTCGTGCTCTTCTTATTATAATTACGTGACTTGTGAAATCATATCACGAGAAAGAACAGAGAAATCGATCACCTTGATCTTTGACTTCTGTGACATATCCCTCCTTTCTCCAGTCAACTTCAGTTGGCAAACTCACGTGCCCAGGTTCCAGGTACGCCGAGCCGCTTCTCTTGGTCTCGCTGGAAAAGCGGTACAGGTACAGTGGTCGCAGGTACAGGAAGCTGAATTCATTTTGAGTGAGGTCTCCAAAGTGGTTCATGGCCAGCCGATATGAGCGACCTTGGGAGTTGTGTTCGTTGATTGTCTAGTATGAAAATGTTTATAGGTTAAATGTATTTCAAGCACTATGTGTCCTATGTGAAAAAGAGTCCTTTCCAGTGATTAACGCTGTGGAAATATTTTCAGCTGGGCCCAGTGTAAGGTGTTTCTTCTTCTCGTTTTTCCTTTAACAGCACCTCGTTTCCAGGGTCTCTCGTCTTCTCGCCCAACCGGAGGGAAGATGAGAGACCCTGGGAACGGGGTTGATGAGGGAAGACGAGATAGCTTGGGAACGAGGTTGAAGAAACAGCGGTTACAAATCCCGGGAGAATTCCCATATGAAAAGGACGGGGGTGCTCGTCATACCTTTTAGGGGTTAAAAAGCGGTTTTGTACCTCATAGGGTGTTTAGCCTCAAAAGGTCCTCAGTGGAGCTTTTGCAGCACCTTTTAGGGTATCGAGCCAAAAAAAATATGACAGGAGATAACGTTTCGTTTTAAAACTGGTACCTCTTAGGGATGAAAAAAATTTCAAGCCACGTCCACAAAACAGGATCTTGGTACCTCTTAGAGGCCACAAATCCGCTAAGCAAATAGTCAGTATGGAAGACGATACTGAATTAGTCTTGGTCTTAAATATAATCGAGTTTATCGACCTGAAGCAAAGGATAGTTACTTTTTTCTCTTTGTAAACGTTAGAAGATCGTCTTCGCGTCGACGTTTTGACGAGGACGGACCTATTGACCCGAATTGGTTGTTATCCTTTGTTTTTTTGTACTGTAGTCGTTTAAACCCGAGGTAGGTAACACTACCCACTACCTAAAGGCTCAAGGACCTTAGTACCCACTTGTGTAAATAGGCACCAGCGGACTTAATCCTTAGGGGTGACCCTGCAATGGACTAGCATCCCATCCAGGGGGGAGTAGAAATATTCCTAGTCGCTTCATGCTACAGAAGCCTGGATAAGCTCCGGCCGAATGGGCCACTTGGCTTGTACGTAGACTTATCCATTTACCCTTGGGATGAGAATGATCCTATGTACAATATTTGAGGCATTTGATGAGGGTCTGAATGGGGGTACCTCGATAACACTAAACACTTAATGTTTGGCTCTGTAACACAGAACAGTTAAAAATTAAGTATTTTAACATTAACAGTAAAAAATTCTCTATAAGAGTAAATTTTATCCCGAAGGAAACAAAAACGGCCCCTAAAAGGGCAATGTTATTTTGTTCAGTATAGCAAGAAGTTTTCGGCCTCTTTCCGACAGTTCTCGATCTTTTCGGAAGATTTCCGAAGATTCCCGAAGACAGCCGAAGATTTCCAAAGACTACCGAAGATGTACAGAGACTATCAAAGGTAGACTATTCGTTAAGCCCAAGAAATTCCCTCAGATGTTTCTTGATGGCTGCCACGCCGGATGGCTTCGAAAGGTCGAAAGTGACCCTGCCTCTATGCCTTTCGAAACCAGAATCCTTTCCGCTTCTATAGAAGCTCACTAGAACTTTGACAACATCGGAGGAGAATCCATTCGATGCCGCCATCGCCGCCATGTTTCGACGCTGACCAAAGGATCGTGGGCTTCTGGCACGAGGTAGTTCCCAGTGCTGCCCGGGCTCCCCAGAACAGACAGAATACTGTTGCACATTGGGTCGAAAAAAGAGACTACAGAACTTTTGAGAGGCTTTGAGCACGGGCTCGAAGTTCATGAGTGATTTTATTACCGATTTTCTTGGAGCAGATAAGAATTTGCAATGCTAAAAGACTATGGGACCCCATGGGGTTTCCACGAAAAACCCTCTAAACACTTAACAGTATTTTCTCCAGAAACACTAAACATTAAAAATGTGGCCAATTTAACAGCAAACACTAAAAATTATGGTCAAATAACACTAAACACTAATCCCCATTCAGACCCTCATTTGATCAGTGTGAGTCCGTTCAAATGTTTTTTTGCGCCGATAAATTCGATCTTCGGTAAAATAAATACATGGATATGCAAAATGAAAATACGAAAATATGAAAAGGCCAATCACTCACACTGTATGGATTGGTCCATTTTAAATCGATTTCCGTACTACTACTTATTTTCGATTGATTCTCTCAAAAATGATCTACTCTCGGTTTTATCGATTGAACAGAGTTTCAGTGGGCCAGTCACGTTGGTGATCTTTGTTTAAAAGGATTTTGGCTTGTACTTCGGATGAAATACAAGTTGGTGATGAGTGCGTGGTGAGTATTAAATACATCTACAAAAATAGTTCGGTGTCCTGAGTTATTCCGATTAGCTCTCATAGTATCTCACCTTAAGGTTGTCTCTCCAAATAGCTTTCCTCATTGCCTCCTCGCTCTTGGTAGCGTAGCTTTTACCATGAAAACACTTCCACGCTTCCCACTGTAATTCATCTTCTTCTACCTTGAGGACAAAGCCACTTGTTACAGTCAGGCACAAAAAGATAGCGAGGAATCCCTTCATTTTACTTCCGCGTCTGGAAAATGTGTTGGAAACTCGGAGCAGTTTTTCGTGTTTCTTCTTTTTTCTTCTTCTATGCTCCAGTGGAGGAATATGATCGATAGACTTGGATAGAAAGTTATAAGAATTATGGCAAACAAAAGGTCACAAGACTTTCCCATAATGTCTCGTTGCGTATCACGAGAAAAAACTGTGCATTGGAAATTGGATTGCAACAGTCCCATGACACATCATATATTCGATTTCGGATTTCGAACTCTAGGGTTTTCGAGTTTGGACTCCAATTTAGTAATGAATAAGTTATTTTTACATAATTACTGACTTATTACGGGGGCGAAAAGAACATGCCTCATATACCCGTGGGAACTCTTCGGAACATTTTGAGAGCATTATGTTGACTATGTTGTCTATTACTGCAGACTTAAAAGTCTTTGCTCTTTTCTCTGCGAAAGATAAAAGGCGCAACATACGAAATGTGGCTTAAGTCAGATGGCTATATTCTCTTCCAGTCTTCCTTCTACGACTGGGCTACGACTGCGACTGTTTTTTGGGGGGAAATTCTGCTCACGACTGATGCCACGAAATGCACTTTATGGTAAGTTGTCTACGAATGATTCGACGTTACATCTGAACGCTACACTAAATAACTTCAGTCGGAGAAGTACTTGTTCCAATAAAATTTGGCTGTAATGTAATAACAAGGCGCCCTTATCAGTTATCTTGTAGTCGTATTATGTGTTAGGATTAATGTTAAAACAAAAGTAATAATGCGGCTATTGTCACAAGTTGTCAACGCGATTAAAAATCGTGATCGCGTGTGTCACACAAGACGGAGCACATACAGTCGAACCTGTATTAGGCGGACACCCTCGGGATCCATGCTAGTAGTGTCCGCTTAATACAGGGTGTCCGCTGAAAACAGGTTCCCGCAGAATTCGTCTTAAAAGCGTCATTAATACCCGTCAGTATTAAAAAACCTTGAAAGGGTCAAATAGCATTCTCGTGAACGGTCGATAACTCTGAAATACCGTATTTCTATAAACAATAACAAGTACCCGTATATGGGGTAAAGTGATTTTAAGTATACAGTAACAGTATCTATATTGATCGAATCTTGAGAAGGTTTACAAATCAAACAAGAACACAAGTTCTGTAAGAACAAAACCGAATGACAAAATACCGCATTTCTGTGACAGCTCAGTTTGTTGGCAAACTTAGGTGTCCGATCTGCTAAAACGTAAAAAAAAAAAAAAAAAAAAATCAAAGGACACCTACGGTCAAACTCGTGGATTAAGTAATCTAGAGATGAAACATGTTGGTGAACTTGCTGTTAGTGGAATTATTAAAGGCTGTTAAAACAAGCCGGGTTCATACCACGCAAGGAAGCACTTATCTCACATAAGTGTAGGCTTAATTCGTTGGCTTTTGTTGCACACATATTACAAGAACATACGTCTAGAATAGCTGGGATCAGGCAAAATTGCAGCTGCACTTAGAGTGGTAAAGGCTAAGAGTTCTTGGGTCACAGAGGATACTCCTGCCCAAAAAATCATAGAGTACTCACCCCCCTTTCCCCACGCCCAGATCATGATGTTGATGTTTGTCTGCCTGGTGGGAAAATTTGCATGTAGTCAAGTCGTACGAGCTTACAAATGATTTTCATATCATTTCATTCAAGGCTGTAGTGAGGTTTCTTATGAGACAGCACTTCTTTTCCAATGTGGAACCGCTTGTCTCTCTATATTATTGCACGTTAAATACATCAAAACAAGTAGTCTCTTTTGCATGCATTTTCAGTGTTGATCCGAAAAATCTGTCGACCCATAAAATTATATGCGGTCTAACAAGCTCACAGGGGTTTTCTTTACCTTAGTTATCTTTTCAATCAAGAAGCAAAAGTGTAAATTAAAGACAGGGTAAAACTCATTGAAGCTTTTCAACATCAAGTATTTGGGAATTTCTTTCCAAGTTTATGTGTATTTCACATCCCACTTAGAGTTCAGATCAATGTACTAAAATAAACACGACAAGTATAGAGAAAACAATTTTAACCTAAACTTAACTCGATGTCGGTTGAAAGTGGACAACTCAACACTGATGAAAAACGTAATACAAACTGTAAAGCTGTGAGCGAAAGTGCTGCTTGAGTGAGCGTTGGATCTCACAGGAGATCTATAATCAGCCAAACTTGAAAAGTAGAGCGATAATAAGTCAAAGACTACTGCAAGACTGATACAACGTCGTATATTTAAAACAATATTTCGGCTGGCCTCAGGTTTAGATGTTACTAAATTATAAAAATGAAATTACAATATTATATAATGGTGCTGATGTTTGTCCTGTTTTCAATAGCTGTTTCGTTGAAAACTGTTCGCTTCGCTCATTGCGTTCGTAGAACGCAGTCCTAATGCAGACTTGAGTCGAGTTTCGTGGGACAGTGGACCTTCGTCCGAAGTTGCGACACCGATTTGGCCGCCCCGCAGCAGGGGCAAAACGAATGACATCATCGCCAAACCATGAGCTGTATATTTCTTTCGAGTGCGGGTCTTTGTTTCGTTCAAGTGCGGGTTTTTGTGGACATTTACACTGTAATTTGGAAGCTGTAAGTAGTCAATTTTCTTTTCAAGTCTTTCTGACTGGATAGCATGAGACTAAAAGATATCACTGTTAACATTTATCGATACCTTAAGGAGGTATGTATGACTTCTGGTGCGAAAGTAGAGTTTGGCCCTGTTAGACGAAATCGCCCGTCGTCAGCAACAAACAACCGCGTTGACGAAGCTCAACTTCAGCTGTGTTATTTCGCTCCTCTGCCTGAGCTTTGTAGTCAGAAATCTAACTTGCTAAGTTGTGTGGCTCGGAAGGCGGCCGTGATTTGTTTTCAGAAATTTAACTCAACGAGTGGTGTAGTTCGAAAATTGGCCATAATTTGTGGTCAGAAATCTAACTTGCCGAGTTGTGTAGCTCGGAAAGCGGCCATCATTTGTGGTCAGAAATTTAACTCACCAAGTGGTGTTGTTCCAAAACTGGCCATGATTTGTGGTCAGAACTTTAACTCAACGAGTGGTGTTGTTCCAAAACTGGCCATCATTTGCGGTCAGAAATTTAACTCACCGAGTGGTTTAGTTCGAAAATTGGCCATGATTTCTGGTCGCAAATCTAACCATGCCAGTTATGTAGCTCGGAATTTAGCAACGATTTTTCGTCATATGTCCGGAAAATTTGTTACTGCAAGTCATGTACGAACCAGAGCTAAGCTAATCTAACAGTACCCTTTTCTAAAGTAAACATATGCAAATGTGCTACACAAAATATTTGTTCCTATGGCCTGCCCAAATTCATTAGCTTTGCATGTACCTCTACACCTTTCCAATAGACCAGAATGTCAACCTTGCCTAAACACCTTTACACGAACGCACTCATAATCTATGATTACTTCTAGTATAAGTTCATTAAGGTCGACGAATAAGACACATTCTCATCAAAGCTTACCACATTAGCATGACAGGTCACTTTCCAGCAAACTAATGCTCATCTCCTGGTCATGTTTCACGCCTGGACGAGTCAAAGGCTTACGAAATTCAGCCTTCAAGTTGGCCATAGTACTAATTTTCGAACATTCGAACTCCACTTCAATCTAGCGAAACACCTAATGGTCGTGTAGAAGCTGCAAAATCATCAATTTGGGCTGCAAACCTAGCGCTGACTGCAAGGTTACTATTCCAACATGGCTTCAGGCTCGGTTACTATTCCAATATAGCGTCGGGCTCGGTTACTATTGCAATATGGCATCCGGCTCGGTTACTATTTGGCGTCGGACACGGGCGTTCTCGTCCGGGCCGTATCTACGAGTTTAAAAACCACGCATTCTTTTTGCAGTGTCCGTTGGATACAGGTTTCGAACAATAGAAATGTCCATGAAAGTCAAGTTTAAGGTGTCTGCGTCCGCTTGATAAGGGTGTCCGTTGAATACGGGTATTTTTTACAGCGAATGTGGGCGAAGAAAAATGGGACTTGCACTGCTGTCTGCTTAATAGAGGGTGTCCGCTTAATATGGGCTCCGCTTAATATAGGTTTGACTGTATACTAAAAATGCCTCTATAAATTTTTTTAATACCTCTCGACACTCGATCATGGTTCGCACTACGTGTGTTGGCATGTTACGTCATGATGTGCAAATAATTTTTTCCTAATCGATTTGATGATCGCAAGAAAAGTATAGTAAGGCTGTAAATGCAGTCATACCTGTATTTTAACACGCTTAAAAGTAGACACCCTTTATTACAGTAAGCGGGCAGTGGCATTATGGTTCTGGATCTAGGAGTGTAATATGACATCTGTATTTTCCGGGTGCGACATTTTTTCAGTTTATAAAACGCCTATTTTAGCATTTAAATACGCAACGCGCGATAGGGATTAAATTTGGTGATATTTTACAATAAAATATAAATGGGGTTTTGTGTAAACCGTTTGTCAGTCGTTGATTTACTGGCTGTGTTTTAGTGGCCGTTGCCGTTGTGGAGAGCTGGCCGGCCGTTGTAGAGCAGTTCAAATAACTTGAGTAAATGTATGGCTGTCCGCGGGGACCAAAATAAGTTGTCGTTGTAGAATAGTCTGCTGGCAGCCGGTTTCTTTCTCTAAGGGTCACTAGGACGAGTGTTTAGTCACCGCGAACTAAGGGGAGTATGGCGGTGGCCGAGTGGGGAAGAAGGCGGGACAAGGGCGGTATGGCCGAGTAGGGAAGAAGGCGAGACGAGCAAAAACCGTCTGCAGACTCTTTTTAGCTTTTTCAAACCCTCCGTCAGCCCAGCAACGGAGTGCCTGATTGGTCAATATCTGCCTGATGACAGATAGTTGACAGAAGGCCGTTAGTGAAGGTTCGACCGTAGTCATTGATAATTCAATTATTTTTTGATCTCGGTTAAAGGTGGTTAACTTTGAGAACTTCGAGACGTAACCTCGGGTTATGTGGACTCTGTGAGGGTGTAGGAGAGGAGTGGAGGACTTTTGGGAGACGGGGTGGGCAATGCAATCCAAAAGGACTTGCTAGTTAGTCATAAAGGCTTGATTGGAGTGGCGGAAATAGAGTCAAGAGACGATATGGATTTTAGGCATTCGTACTGCCCGGGACATGAATTTAATAGGAATTGACATAATGACGTTTGAGAGAGAAAATACGCAATTAAAGTTTTGCAGGGGCGTATCTGAAGACCAAATTACATAAAAAACTGACGACGAAACTTAAGGCATTAAATCTAACCACGTAATCCTTAATCCAAGTATCAAGCGTTTTAAAAACCAATCCACGTTGCTGTCATAATTTCGTGAGACTTACCACTCCGCCCAAAATGCCAAACAAAATCATGACACATTACTAAAATCGCCAAAACTGCTTCACTTCACCCCGTCACTTTTTGTACACGAGTGTCCCTCTTCGTCTGGACTACAGCCATTGATCACCACACATATTTTGTAGCAAATGCTTTACAAACAGTTTATTTCGTGTTACAAAGTTTTCCACTTTAAATGCTCAGTATACTACGTATCAACACAGTAGATTAACATGTTTTTTTCAAGAAAACTTTCAAAGGCCTTCTTGAACGATAAATTTTAATCCTCTTAAATAGAAGTGTTACTATTCTTCCGATCCAAAGAGTGATTATTTGATTCAGTTTGGATCAGACAAGCGGATAGCTGGCGCTGGTGGCGATTCCACACTGGTTGTTCCTGTTTCTTGACATCATGACGTAACCTTGCATTCCCCAGCCAGTCCCCCAGGAGTTCTTGACCAGCCAGTAGTCCTGGCCTTGATAAGTTCCATAGCCGACGACCAAAACGCCATGATCAAGTTTTGTGCTGCTGCACGACCTGTGAAAAAGAAGCAAATGCTATTAAGGTGGTATGGTACCCTCAATATGGACCAAAACGTTTGTTTAAATATGGTGAAGAAAGATCAATTGTGTGCTATTGCACTCAAGAAGAGAAATTAAATTTCCAGAGTTTTACTCAAAATGGTTGCTATGGAAACCAGCCACAGCCTTTTGAAGTAGTGTTTTATAGTATTGACGCCAACACTTCCTGCTCTTTTACAAAGCAAGAATTGACTGTCAAATAAGCATATCATGTAAGTTTCTGTTTTGTTCTGTGATATGAACCTAAGTTTTGACAGTTAACTCTTATTTTCAGTGCTTTTTACAGCTTTATTTTGAAATAACCTTATTTTTTACCACACCCAGTGGACAAATCATCTCATGTCACGTGACAGACCTTAAAATGTTACGATTTTTTTGGTTTATATCATCACGACACTATTGGTCTTTGATGAGCCCAAGTTTCAGCAATTCTACTTAAAAACCTTGCAAAGTAGAAATGTTGGCGCGAAGTCAGTCGGTACAAAAGTAAACTTTTGAGAAAAATGCACTTTAAGTTTCTTACACGAAGTATTAAGCATTTAACGAACCACAAATAGTGGGGGGGGGGGGGGGTGCAGATTGGATCTCGGGGGAGGGGGTGCAATGGTTGTTCTATTTTGTAAAAAGGTACCGCAGTTGTGGGAAATATTCCTTGTCATAAGGGAAATGAATGAGCCTGTGATGGCAATTTGAGGCAAAGCTTTTCACAAATAATTATACCAATCGAGTTGTGCATGTCTTAAAAGTTTTTTCTAAATAGTTTCGTTTATATAAGTTAAAAATAATCTATAGTTTTGGTCACGTTCTTATAGTAAACAGTCGTTGTTATGGCCGTTGCCACGTGAAAAAACTTATACCACTGTGTACTTTCCTTAAATTTCACACTCATCTGGAAGGAAATTCGGCAAGATCGTTTCAAAATGTTTTTGACAAGTCCTCAAGGGTCTTAAGTCTTGTATTTCCAAGAAATTGAATTTTTCATGAACATCGCCATATTTTAGGGTACCATACTACCTTAAACTCCTTTGGAAATCGTTACTATCTTTCCGTCACACAACACTAATTGTGTTACATTGTATATGTAGTCTATATGGATGGTCACGCAAGGCTTTGTCGAGCCCAATTATAGCATGAAAAAATCGTATCCTGAACTTTTCCCCGCAATTAGGCCTGTCGAAAAATGTCAATGATTTTGAAAACCCAAGGTTTTCCGAAACTATGATCTCAGTTCTCATAGTCCATGGAAACTAAAAGGCAATCTGGAAGGCGGATTCCAAAGGAGGAGGGCTAACGCGACAAACATTGTACAAAGTACTTACTGCTCATTGTAGACTCCACTGTGATAGAACTGAAACGACGTATGACTCGCGTCAATGGCGACAGAGATTGGGCCTACCGTCGCGGTGGCGGACTGAAGGGCTTCTTCGCTTCCTTGAGGGACGTCGACGTATCCTGGAAACAAAGGAGAGGGGATGATTAAATGCGAAATCTCCTTTCTTATCGATATTTTCTTATATTATCAGTATGGAGAATATTGTATGGCCATCAGTTGCTGTAGTATTATGACCAGCTGGATTATTTTGTATAGATACTATAAGGACCGAATGGACAATTTAGCAAAACATCCTTAGAATTGAAAGTTCCCAAGAGAAAGATACTAGTAGAAAAGGCGGACGTAGTTCCCAAGCGTTTCGCAACCTCGTTCTCATTCTATACTATCTTCGTCCCCAGAGCAGCTTGTCACTTTTAGCAGGGGAGACCTTGGCACGACCAAGAGTTTCCCTACCGTGTTTTAAACCAGTTTGACCGTGAAACCCTAAAGCTTTTCACTTCTCTTACCCGTAACTGTAGCTCCAACGTTGTTTGGATTATATCGGCAGTTGTCTTTTCTCGCCTCATACGCGTAACTAGTTTCAGTGTCGATTCCGCCATTAGCTTTGATGTACCTGAAGGCATTATCCATAAGTCCTCCCTGGCAGCCATGATTGCCATAACTTGTGGAGCAGTCGACCAGATTCTGTTCGCTGAGGGAGACGAGTTGTCCTGTTCTCTTGAAGTGCTGTCCTTCCAGTGATCCAGTTGTGCTGAAAGCCCAGCAAGAACCGCACTGGCCTATATGGCAAAACAGGAAATTGTTAAAAATCGACCTTGTTTAAAGACAGTTTCTGGAATTAACCATACTCTCATTTTGAAAAGAGAACATTTGCCTAATATCTGGTTTCCTGGCCTAGGAATTTCATATTACTAAACTGGGTTTGCAAAATCACTATTAGCGCAACCTCCTAACGCAACGCTTCTTAATTTGGTTTCGTCACGCGGTTCCTAAAAAGAGGTCCGTGTTGGCTAATCCAAGACACTGCAGTAATGAAAAAATTGACAAAGGGTACAATCAGTGTTAAGGAGAAAACTGTACAAAATTAAAAGAAGGCGAAGGGGAGGAGGAAGAAAAAGAAGAAGAACAAGCTGAAGAAGAAGAGGCTCAGAAGAAGAAGATGAAGAGGAAAAAGAGGATGATGAAGACGAAGAAGAAGAAGAAGAAGAAGAAGAAGACGATGTGATGATAATGATGAATATTATGGTGATGATGATAATGATGGAGGAGCAGGAGGAGAGCAAAAACGTACCCTGATCCTTCACAGGAGTGACGTATCCCTTGGTTCTCCAGTCGACAGTATCAGGCAGACGTACTCCACTGGGAGGAAGAAAATGCGACCCTTGTTGTTCTGTTTCGTCGGAAAAGTGAGAACGAAGTCCCAGGAAAAAGAAACGATATTCATCGACTGTCAGATCACCGAACTGGTTCATAGCCAGGGTGTATGAGTGTCCTTCGGAGTTATGTTGTTGAATTTTCTAGAAATACAACAGATAGGACAATTACGAAGAAGATACTGAGATAAATTGTTCGCGATAAACAGGCTCAGCAGTCCAACAAAACTTCCTTCATCGCGAACCTCTGTGCTTCATTTTCGTTTTCTAAACCATGTGATAATGGCTATGAATTCTTAAGGACCGAAAGTAAACTAAAGTATCAACGCCAGTCTGAAACTGGCTCCATAACGACTTTATTTATCTTATGATGTAATGAAAAACAATCCTTCTGATGGAAATACCCAAAAATTAGTTAGAGTGAATAAGGCAGTGTTCGTCACCGCTCTGTCCTCGCCTTGCTCCTGTTTCGCACTTCGCGCTCTTAATTATTTCGAGAGTCTGGGACTTTAAAGGACTTTCGAAACTTGAACGCCAGTATTAACGAGACTGAGGCCCGGTCCAAACGCCGCTCCACTCACGTGTCGAACCAAACTTAATTAAGTTCGACTTTTGAGCGACTTTGGAGCGACGGCTGCTTCAGACGTCGTACTTGCGTCGAACTTAATTCGGGAAGTCGGTGGTTACAATTTTCGACGAGAAAATATGCGTTCTGAATTCAAGAATTCTGTCCAAATAGAAAAGCTGTGACTAACATTTCGCTGCTATAGCAATATTTAGGGAAGCAAATTCAAACTCAAGGTTCAGTGTTTGTATTTAGACGGGTTTTCTACCGGTTAATTCGACTTGTTAAAGGGAAGTCTCATAAGCTGGGCTTTTATCACGAAGAAAAAGCAAAAAATAAACTTGTGCTAAAGAAACTCGCTTATGTAGTCCCGTTTCTCATGAATCGAAGGCATATTGTTTTGTCTTTATTTTAGGCCCGGTTTAAACGTCGCATGTGCCGAATCAAATACTAATTTTAGTCGACTCGAATGAATAAGTTCGACTGATTTGATTTAAACGTCGCATTTTTTTGCCGAATAAAATTGCTGAGCGCGAGCGACGTATAGGGGGCGGTAAGATGAGAGACCCTGGGAACGAGGTTGAGCTGACTCCGCTCCAAGTTGGTAAAATATAACTTAACATAATTTATGAATTAGACTCGCCACATGTAAAATGCGGCGTTTAAATCAACTGTCGAACTTCAGTCGTATATTCGACTGGATTAGTCGAATATTCTACTGAACCCGCATTTAATTGAAATATGTCGCATTTAATTGATTTAGACGTCGTATTTTAAATGCACTTAATTCAGCAATTGGATTCGGTGCATGTAGAATGCGACGTTTAAACCGGGTCTTAGCGACGACTTCGTACTTCCTGCATGACTGGTCACGCCACTCAATTTTGAGCCAATCACGAGTCCCGTTATATGAAAAATACATTACAGTCATTTATGCGTTAGGTTCGACACATGAGAGAACACCGTATGAATCAGCTGCCGCTCCAACGTCGCATAGTGCGACAGACCCTGCCGAATTTAACGTTGTTTGCCGCACGAAACCTAACCTGCCGAATCAAACTAATTCAACGCCGCTCTTCTGCCGTACTTAACTCATCAGTTAGGTTCGGCGCATGAATGGAGCGGCGATTGGAACGGGCCTGAGGAAATTTCACGGAAGTCACTTAGATCGTTGAAAAATCGCCACTAAAAACATCATCTGCAGAAAAATCGTGTGATATTTGTATTAATCCGTCTTTCGGCAATCTTTCTGTTGTAACCGAAGCGGTACACTACAAATATGCTAAGGAAGTTACTCCCCGAGTTCGAGATGAACTGCACATGTTCTTATCAAGGAAACTGATGAACGACTTTTACTTACATCACAGCTTAAAATCCAAAGTTTTTTAAAATCTCTTGCATGATGAAAATTTATCGGCATCATTTTTAAAACGTTTACATACCCTCAAGTTTTCTCTCCAAATTGCATAACGAGCCTCTTCTTCGGTGTCTGTCTCGTATGTCTTGTCATGAAATGTTTTCCAAGCTTGCCACTGTTCCTTGTATTCATCAAACTTCAGAAAAGCGCTGCTTGCAAAGGATAAGCAAAGCACAAACGCGATAACACCTTTCATTTTGACGAAGAGTAACTTCTTTCCTGCCCCACGTGCACCGAACCACGATAACAACTGAAAATGCTGATAACTCGGAATGCTGGTAGTTTTATTAACACCGGGAAGTAACAAGTCACAAGATCGAAACAACCAATTCTCAGCTCGAACCTCAAGCGCGCTGGAGCCTCAGAAACTTAGCTCAAACCTGTTGTGGAACGAGGAACAAAGATAACAATCGTAAACACGAAAATGAAATAAAATAAAATAAAGCCATACTTCGAATTCCTTCTTTTTTTATTCAAATCGTTTCCCGACAGAAAGGCTAGATTCAGCGCAATAAATATTTCTCAATAATGAATGATGCAGAGGTATCACTTTTATTCCACGAGTTGTGAAATCTTTTAATTAAGGCTGTGCATTGGTATACTAGGAAAGAACTATCGAACAAGATAAATATTCACCGAGATATTCGATTCTAGTTACACGACAGTTTCGAGAAAGGTTGTGGTAAAGCGTACGCTACAAAGTCGTAAGGTATTATGGGTTATGCTGTTCAAGATTGCTAATAATAGGAAAGAGCGCTAGCACGTGTATTCAGGCTTTCGGCTCTTTCTTCTTGCTGAAGGAAACAGGGCGAAAGTGCTCACGTTTTCTTCTTCCTTCTTGCTAATAATAATAATAATAATAATAATAATAATAATAATAATAATAATAATAATAATAATAATCGATATTTAAACAGGGTGACCCCTTCAGTCGCAGGACTGGTATCAACGTCAACTCTTAACTGTTACTCAGGATAATATTTTAACTGAACGACCATAATGCAACGCGATCGTAGTGCGTACACCACCTGCATTCAGTATTAAGAGACGTGCACTCGACCGCATCAAGGAGCAAATGATAATATTTTAACTGAACGACCATAATGCAACGCCATCGTAGTGCGTACACCACCTGACTATTACTAACCATAAGAACAATTAACATGGTAAGGGGGGGGGTCCTTCTTTATTGGCCATAAATTTGTTGCTAAGGAAGGTTTCTAACCGTCATATTTTGAAAAGCAGACCTGCTAATGATAAGTTTTTTTGCACAGGTTTGTTCCATTGAAGCCCCTGCAAAAGTTTCAAATCACGGCCATATTTAACCAGTCACGTAACAAGAATAGAAAGGCATCTAAATCCGACAATTTAAATCAGCGTCAATAAATTATGAACGTCCACGTGCTTAATGCTACGTATGGGTTTTATGAAACTCGCATTATCTGATAAAAGTCCTGAGGTAATAAACACCATATTAACAGACTTTTACAGTAGCTTTCCTCTATTACGCATAAACAATAACTCCTTACGTACGATTATAAAGAAGACCAATTTACTTCTCAATCATAAGAAAAATCGGAACTCTTCGCCTTTTCTTCCAAATTTTAGGGATTTAAAATTCTAACGCGCGGTTTGGGACTAGTACGCGAAATCATATCTTTTTTCATTTAGCACCTCAAAACGCTCCAAAATAGCTTTGCTCTAAATATCGCCTTCAGCAGCAATCCCTTAGCAAATGTTCTAAATATGTAGTTAAGAACGACCCCCCTGAAGGGCTCATTAACCGATTCATGCGCCCTCGCGCGCGATGCTAAGGAGGTGAAATTTCACTTCCGGCTACTTACGTCAGCCTGAGCGCGGAAAATAAAAACAACTCAAGAACTTGCAAATTCGCTTACATTTAAGATGTTTCTCTTTGGGTTTCACAAAATGCAGAGTAAAAAAAAGTACAAGCAAAGGCAAAATAAGAGAAAGACAGAAAAACAAAAGCAATAGAAAGAGAAAACCTAACTCCCTGTGGCTTTGACTGATCTTACCGAAGTGCGCTGGTAGTGTAAATTGCGCACGCGCTGATAGGGTAACTTCCAATATATATCGGGCGCACTTCCGGTTTCTTTAAATATTTAATGCTAAAGGAAACGCAGTTTTACGTTAAATCCAGCCTTTTTTGACGAATTTCGATTGAAACCAACGTTGGGAACATAGCTATGCATTCCTTTTTGGAAATCACGCTTTTTTTTCCAGAAAATTACGAATTTTTCAATATTTTGAAATTCTCTCAAAATCTGACCTTTTAGAAATGAAACAAAATCTATGCATAGCGTAATGAGGATTTAAATTAAGATATTAACTCAATGAAAAAATCCCGATAAAGTAATGTGCCTGGGAGCCTTTGCATTTTTTCAGTATTACCCTGCCGGCAGTCAGTTTCACAGAAAGTCTTACTTCAACCTCTCAAGAGTATTTTTTGATTGTTTGGAAATACCAAGCGATTCTAAAACCAGAAGATCATTTTGATTTCAAGTTGACCAATTTAAATCATCTATCAAATCCTGTATTCTTGACTTAATTTGTTGAATGATTATGGTTTTGGATTTTTGACTTTATGACAGTGAAAGCCAGTAATATGATATGTTGTTTTCGAAATGAATTTTCGCTATTAAAAAGAAAAACAAAAAACAAAAAAACATTCATCTGTCCTTGCGTGACAAGCATTAGGGCCTCACATGATCCACATCGTGGTGCATCTGGTGTAGAGAACGTCACACCGCAATGAACTTTCCAGCCTCTACACAGAACACTCCCAAGCTAAGTTAACGCACGATAATGGCAAAATACCGGTTGAACGGTCAACGCGCGAGAAAACGGCCAGTTAACCAGACTATGTTACACCAGAAGGCTGGAATGTTTCAAAACTTATATTTTATTCAGTGATTCTCAGCCTCTGAGGCAACATAATACAAGTTTTTGAATTCAATAACTTTGAAATCAGAATCTCACGAGTAGAGTTCAGATCCAAACAAATAAACCAAACGTCTTAGGACGCGACAGATTATCACAGTTTCATTGTTATCTACGTTTTGTAGGCAGTTTCGAAAATAAAGCTTTGAACGAAACCAAAAATTCCTTGCGAATAAGAGCATCAATCCCACATATCACCACAGGCAGCCCAATCTAATTGTACATCCTTTCACTGTTCGACGCCCTTTAAATCTTTGCATTTAATTTGTTGTTGTTTTTGTTTTGATTCCGTTTTGCAGGATAAACTTGTTGAAGACATCATGAATAACACGATTTTAGTGATTTTGACTACGGACAAAAAGTGTCCGAAAATAATACCGTCCGAAATTCGTAGACATCCGAAATTTCAAGCGTCTGAAATATTTACGGTACAGTGTAAAACTTTGAAGTAGCTCCAAAGCCCTTAGTTTCCCTTATGCTGGGTTTAAGGAGCAAACTTTATTTGAGACACTGATGGACATACGTAACGGCTTGATAGAGTTTGTGTTATCTTCTCATCGGTGTGTTCTTAAAACCTTGAACCCGCAGTAAAACTATTATTGTTACAGATGTTATTTCAGTGTAATTCGTGTTTTGTAGGGGTAAATTCACTTTAACTATGTTTCAGCACAGCGTCCGAAATAAAATAAAAAGTGTCCGAAAATGAGCCGTTCCAAATTTTTTGCAAGCAATTAATAAAATGCTCCCAGACACCAAGTGACTTTTGGCACTCGTGTACCCTATCTCGACCACAACCAGAGATGCTGACCACATTTATTTTATTGCAAATGTTTTAAAAGCAATTCTTTCATATAAACAAAAAAATTCGTCTTATATTCTCAGCATACAACAATATGTCTGGATTTACGAAAAAGGTGATGCGTATGAGAATTTCAGTTTTTCACCGCAACTCACCATGAGTATTTTTTCGCGCCAAAAACATAATTTTCATAAATCCAGTCGTACATACATGTATAAAAGCTTAGTTCATTGGAGTTGGCACTTTCGTCGCTATGGTAAAATTTTAACTGAAATGGTCCACCAAACGTGGAAAAAATTTCTACTCAACAACAAATAGCTTTCTGCCGTGCAATGTTCTGAAAAATCAAGTTATTCGTCGAAACGTATCCACCTCAGCCGTCCGTACTACAAAATTCGGACCGCTCAGTCAATTAATTAGCATTCTCCCCTTCATCGTAAACTAGGTTGTCTTGCTAGGATCAAACAAGCGGATAGCTAGCAAGTGTAGCGATTCCACACTGGTTGTCCTTGTTTCTTGACATCATGATGTAGCCTTTCATTCCCCACCAGGTTGCCCAGGAGTTCTTCACTAGCCAGTAGTCTTTGCCACGATAGGTTCCATAGCCAACGACCAGACCAGCATGATCAAGGTTTTGGCTGCTGCAAGATCTGTAGTAAAGTAACAAATGTCTTTAAAGTGCTACTATGACGAAAATCGCATCTTTCCTATCTAAGCAATTTTAAAACATAAACAAGTAGTCTGTACGAGAAGAAAAATGCTGTTTATCATTTTCAAATATCTCTTTGTTTTTCAAATATCTCTGCTTAAGTTGTGTGTACAACTGCGATGATCAATCATATCTTCATATCTTTCACCGCAGTTCAAATATATGGTCTTTATATGGTCAAATATATGGTCTAAATTTTCTTCCGCGCGTCAGTTCAAAATCATGTTGAATTATTTTAAACATTTTTAGACGAAAGCAGCGAAAGCCAAATGTAAAATTTGAAAAAAGAAAACAGACAAAAACCCACTTAATACAATTTCAGTTGTTTATTTCCTGTAAGCCCGCTTGTTTACAGAGAAATTATCAAGGAGAAGTACTGTCCATCCGCGTATTTTCCTCGGACGGGCGCTATGGGCTGATAGTGTACACGCCTCTCAGCGGATAAACACTATCGCGTCACGTGACCAGTTTGAAACGACAAGAATCGGAGAAAATTTATTGGTGAACTATAACGAATTTTAGTATAAATCTACTAGCGTTTTACCACGAATGCCGTTCTCTGATTGGCAATGAATGAATGAATGAATGAATGAATGAAAGATTTTATTAAAGTGTCAATAGTATTTAGCTTAAAAAAAAAAAACTAACTTGGGACACGTTACTCACTACCTATTCTGTTGTAGATAGTGAGTAGCGTAGCAGCGTGCGCTGGAGCCACGCCTCCTTGTGTTTTCGAAGTGCCCTTGAAGAGGATTTAGATTAAAGTTTCGAACGGGTGATAGATTTATACTAAAACAGTTAGACTATTCGCTCTCGATTTCTATGCGTGATAGCTGACTCCAGCTGCGCCCTAGTCAACTATCACGCGATAGAAATCGAGAGAGAATAATCTAATTGCTTAATAGAAACACGAGAGGAAGTTTGGGAGAACGAGAAATGCTGTGGGAACACGAGCCGACAGCGAGTGTTTCCATAGCTTTTTCGAGTCCTCCTAAACTTTCACGAGTATTTCTATTAAACAAGTAGATTATTTGCATTTTGATTGGTTCTCACCTATGATCTATTAGAGGAAAGACGCATAGATGAAGTCAATATTATTTGGATCCGGGGGGAGGGGGGGCTCTGCCATATATGGGCTATATAGGTATGTGCCGCTGTGAAGGGTATGGTTTTCAAGCAGTTTACTCTAGGATAGGGTATATAAATCAGAGCGTTTGGGTCTAGAATAGGGTATCATTTTTCACAAAACTGACTGGTTGGTTGAAGATTTTATCTAGAGTAAGGAAACCAGGAATTGCCACTCAAAAATATAAAAAAATCAAACCGGGAAGTTTAAATTTACGCAAATCAGCCTCAACAGTGTCGATAGATGGGGGGATTTGGGGAGTTTACTCTAGTATAGGTTAGCAAAATTCAGCTGAACTAGCTCTGGTATAGGCTTAGGGTTCCAGGGTCCCAGCGGCACATGCCCACCCAGAAATTCCAAAAGTACCCCCCCGGGTTTGGAACGTTGAGCGCGATCTGCGATAAAAGCGAGCCGGGCGCGATATCTTATTCTCGCGGTTTTTTCACGTCACGCACGAATCGAAGCGAAAGAGGGAATACTCGTAGTCTAAAAGGAGGCTGGCCAGCGTGACAAAAATTGCTGCGGAAATTACTCACGGTTCATCGTAGACTCCACTAGAATAGAACCGAAACGTTGATCCAACGCTTGCGTCAATGCCGACGGAGATTGGTCCCACTGTTGCGGTGGCCGATTGAAGGGTCGTTTCGTTTCCTTTAGGGATGTCGACGTACCCTGGAAAAGTGATGTGATAACAATCCATACATCATCCCCGTACTCAATAGATTTCTCATGGTATCAGCTGCCTTGCCTACGACAGCAGCACCCGCAGTTCGAGAAGCGGTAGCGACCTTACTGTCCAACCGAAACGACAGCGATAAAAGTCTTATGAAACAATAAAGACAAAGCTTGCAACTGTTTTGGCCTCATGTATATGTAACTTCGGAACCCTGAGTTTGATCTGTATAGGTTTTAAATCAAGTGATTCCGAGTGTAATTTGGAATAAATAAGTCCGAGTAATTTTTCAAAGACTGAAATAAAATTAAACGAGCCCGTAAGGCGAGTGCAATTTGTAGTCTTCGAGAAATTTACGAGTTCAGCAATCGAACGAAATCGAACACCAAACTTTGTGTGAAGTTGATTCTCGAATCAGCCAAACTCAATCGAACAAATCAGCGCTTGAAGCCATTTTTCCGGCTCACGTGTTATACGTTAGTCAGAAACTTGGTTTTGATTTTCACAACGACCAAGACAACCACAACCAGTTTTACAAAAGTCAAAAGTTCGGAAATCAAGCGTTCGATTAAGTTCGATTGTCCTATTTTATTATTCTGGGCTTGTTCGATCTACCCCGATAAGTCTTGACATCAGAGTGGAGACCTGCGTAAAAAATTCAGTACAGTTCTTTCGCTTGGTGTTTTAGAATTTCCTTCTTCCGCGCAAGAACCCTAAATTCTAGCCCCGGAGGGAGGGGTACTCCCTTACGTGGGCTCAGTATAGGTACGTGCGGCCCCAAAGGGTATATGGTTTTTCCCAGCCGTTTTGTTCATAAATAGGGTATTGGTTTTGACCATATTGGCCATCAATAGGGTAGGGTTTTTGCACTCCAGTCTTGAATTGGATATGTTTTTTAGAAGTACCGTGTGTCACTAAATTTTTGCGGCGGGAGCTTATTTTTGAGAATGGGCAATTTTGTGTAGTTTGCGGGAACTAATTTTTGCGATTGTAAAAGACTGGTTTTTCTTGCTGAGCACTAATTTTTGCGATTTCGGGAAGTCGTCTTTAATTGAAATTACAACATTTTCGCTTTTTTAAATTAAACTGCGTGTAATTGACAATAGTCCAGTAATTAGTGTCTCTCTACTATAGTAACATCGTGTTCTTGTGTGGCTGATTGCTCCAGCAATTGATCAGCAGTAATATTTCATCGTTATGTTTCTGAACGAAAGAGACGTTTTAAATAATCAAAGGACACTTATGGTCAAACTCGTGGATTAAGTAATCTAGAGATGAAATATGCTGGTGCACGTGCTGTTACTGGTGTATTATTAAAGGCTGTTAAAACAAGCCGGGTTCATACTACGCGAGGTAGTACTTATCTCACAAAGTGTAGCCTTAATTCGTTGGCTTTTGTTGCACACATATTGCAAGAACATACGTCTATAATAGCTAAGGGTTCTTGGGTCACAGAGGTCACTCCTGCCCAAAAAATCATAGAGTGCTCCCCCCGTTTCCCCACACCCAGATCATGATGTTGATGTTTGTCTGCCTGGTGGGAAAATTTGCATGTAGTCAAGTCGTACGAGCTTACAAATGATTTTCATTGCATTTCATTCAATGCTATGTGAGGTTTCTTATGAGACAGCACTTCTTTTCCAATGTGGAACCGGTTGTCTCTGTATATTATTGCAGTTTAAATACATCAAAACAAGTAGCCTCTTTTGCAAGCATTTTCAGTGTTGATTCGAAAAATCTGTCGACCCATAAATATGTGGTCCAACAAGCTCACAGTGGTTTTCTTTCCCTTAGTTATCTTTTCCTGAATCAAGAAGCAAAAGTGTAAACAAAAGACAGGGTAAAACTCATTTAAGCTTATCAACATCAAGTATTTGGGAATTTCTTTCCAAGTTTATGTGCATTTCACATCCCACTTAGAGTTCAGATCAATGTACTAAAATAAACACGACAGGTACAGAAAGCACAACTTTAATCTAAACTTAACTCGATGTTGCTTGAAAGTGGACAACTCAACATGAAGAACGTAATACAAACTGCAAAGCTGTGAGCGAAAGTGCTGCTTGAGTGAGCGTTGGATCTCACAGGTGATCTATAACAAGAGGCCTCAAGTAGCCTATACCCATGCGCAAGAGAATAAAAGTCATATATAATAGATACGCAATGCGTACATAGTCAGAGAAGCAATTTGAAAACGTTTGCCATCTGACAACTAGAAATAATACGGGAGAAACGCTAATTTGAAAAAAAGTGCATCATAGATCTAAGATATAGATAATTAAGATGTAGGAGAGAAGATAAATGCTGTAACGCAATATGCCGTCTTTATTAGAAGGATATCGTCAGGCGAATAACAAAGCAAGCTGAGTCGAAAAATTATAGAATATAGAGAATAAACAAATGATCAGAGTTGCGAATTGGATGAAATATCTTTTTTCATAGCAATTCTGAACTAAATCTCTTTGGGCATTTTTTGTTCAAGTGTTAGACTTGTTTATGTTGGTTGTTAGGAATATACTCCAGTACTGGGCCATTGTAACAAATATCAACTTTGCCTTATTTTTACTATATTTGTAATTTGATTTTAAAGTATACTTGAAACTTGATAAAATAACAGTACTCCTCAGTAGGCACCTGGTGTTTTTTGTAAGTTATATCACGCAATGCCATATTTCCGAGAATTAAAATATTGTTATATATATATATCCTTACACATTTTGCTAAAAATGTAATGTTTCAATAATTCGTACAAAATACAAGGTGTACTACACTATGCTTGTCAAACAGGATCAAAATGTCGAAGAGTGATATTTATGTACCGAGTTGCCATATTTATGTCCAAAGTACATTATATATATCCAAAGTGCAATATATATGTCCAAAACTGTGATATGTATATCCAAATCCGGCGACCTGTTTTCGTTTTATATATAACAGTCAAATGATTTTACATATTTCAATACAGTTTCGATATAAATATTTCACGGACTGTTCTCGATATATATTTCATGCGGTCAGTATTTCATGTAAGTCTACATGACCTGTCCCGCATCTCGCGAGCACGACGTCGAGCCTCCATGTGAGTAAGGAAGAGTTCCCTGGCGACGTGGTCTTCGCCGGTTCATTCTTCCACCATAATTGAATGATGGATTGAAACTGGAAACAATTTGCTGCTGAGGAGCTTGCCTTTCTGCTTTAGGAGCGAGCAGCGGGGAGAGAGCACATTCACGGTCCCCGTTGGCGGGAAAACGTCTCGGAATCTGAAACCTGCATCGCAGCTCTTCATTCACGTTTTGAAAACCACCACCAGTATTAACGGGTGCCTCTCTGTTGCTTTGATAAATCTGTACATTTGTGGGTAGGTTTGGTTCGCCGATTTCCGAGCTAACGATCTCTCGAACAATCCGCTGAATTCGCCACTCTTCCGCCGCCATATTGCTGTTTTGCAAAGTCGTCCACTCACATGTCGGCCTCGACGTCATGCTCGCGAGATGCGGGACAGGCCATGTAGACTTACATGCGATACTGACCGCGTGAAATATATATCGAGAACAGTCCGTGAAATATTTATATCGAAACTGTATTGAAATATGTAAAATCGTTTGACTGTTATATATAAAACGAAAACAGGTCGCCGGATTTGGATATACATATCGCAGTTTTGGACATATATATTGCACTTTGGATATATATAATGTAATTTGGACATAAATATGGTAACTCGGTACATAAATATCACTCTTCGACATTTTGATCCTGTTTGACAAGCATACTACACTAACCAAGAAGCAGAAAAAGAAAAAGGAAAAAAAAAAACTTAAACACACAAGTGTTTTATTACCTGACATTGTTTGTCACATTCTTCTTGACTCGAGCATGCAATTTCAGTTTTTAATGGACACAAACCTTGTACCAGAATAACTTTAAGTATATTACTGTCCTTTTGCATTTTCTAAAAGCTAAAGATATAAACAGTTGTCTGAAATAACACCAAAAACACTTTGTCATGGGAACTCGAGCAAGTGAATTTCAAAGTTCAGAGGAATTGCCCGGCAAAACACGGGTAAAATTTCATCATCAGTTTCATTTCACTAGTACTTTCAAGTGTTTCATATATTACTTCAAAATTTATTTTCTTCATTTGGTGTTGTTAAAAATGATTTCTTTTAAGAAGATATTTAAGGTTACAGTATACCTTCAGGGGTGTCTCGCGCGCAAGCGATGTAGCGCGTGCAGTTTAAGCTGTAGATACCTAAACCCCTATATCAAATTAAAGCTTATGGAGCTGGCTATCAAACCATACCATGAATTTTGAAAGAAAATGAATTGTCGAATTTTTCACGAGCACTAAATGCGAGCGCCCGAATCACCTTTCGAAAGCTACAAGTCAAAGCGAATTTCGTTTTTCGCCAATTTAATTTTTTCCTCGGTTTCAGGGCCCAAAGCGCTTAAAAAGTGTGTCTGCGTTTTGGCATATTCAATTGCGGTAAAAAGTTACAGAACATTTTCGAAATAGGATTAAAAAAATGTGGAATGATCGTACAAAAATCGCTCTTCCAGACACGCTTTTGTAGTTTATATGTTAAACTAGCCACTGTCCAAATTTAAGAGCAATTGAACAAAATCCCTTTGAGTTATAGCTCTTTAAAGTATCTACTTCAAGTGAAAAAATTTATTCGAGAAAACAGCGCTAAGAAAAATTTTATGCTTCGCAAACAAACTCCGCCCGCAAACGCCTTCAACTAGGTTCTCAGATAACTAAGCCAATCAGTGCAGGGAAAGTTTACTACCGTTAACCTCCTGGTGAAATTTACGCGCGAATCGCTAAAAAACTCTTGTGTTTAGCAATGCGCTCAAGGAACCGAAGGCAGAGAGATAATTTTTCTGTAGCTCGGTTTTTCTTGAAGCTGGTCTGGCAAAATGGGGAAGACTAAAAAGGATACGAACGCTAGAGTGGCTGAGCGAAGGAAACAAACAAAAGAAAGCGCAGAGAGCAACTGTGTGTGGGTAACTGTGCATGGATAATATTTCAAATGGTCTCAATGAGTCCGACGATTCCTCGATATCGGACTCAGCATCCCTGTTATTGCTGTCAAGTTCCGAAATTTTTACAGAACCTTTCTTTTCTCTTACCACGAATATTTGCCCGCCTTATACGATAACTATAGCTTCGTCCGCGTGGCGAACTTTCGCTTCTTCACTCATCGATGTATTTTCATTCGTTCTTCGCTGTTTTCGCTTTTTCGAACTGGTCCATGGTTTAAACGTGGTCTATGTTTACTTATAACTTAATAGAGACACGCCTAATACCAAAAATGCTGGGTAGTCAGAACAACAATGCTGATCAACTGAGTAGTCAATTCGTGACATCCATATAGGTAATTCCCGCGAAAATCGTCTCGGTTGATTGCATACGCGCCATAGGGCTGTCAATCAAGAGGTAAACTTTTACTTCCGGTGAAAACATAAACCGCCATTTCTACGCCAATATTTAGCCTTTTTCAATTTTTTTTTTCAGAAATTAGAGATTATTCTTCGACCACTATTTTGACCCAAAAATCCAAATTTGAAAAAAATTGCCGACCCGAAGGTATACTGTAACCTTAAAAGAGTCACACAGAAGTTTCCAATTATCTCGGTACAAAGTTTTAGTCCACTTGTTACTCGAACTTTTGGTGGATTCCTTCTAATTAACACCTAAGCTAGTATATAACTATAACTGAACTGAACGACTTTAATCTGCATTTGATAATGGCGACAAGATAACGCCGAAACGCCAAGTTATAGCATTTATTTTTCTTTTAAAATAATTTCTTTGTAACTGAGTATCTTTTGGGATTTGAGGGACACAAGAAACTTGAAAATTTTGTCCTGAAATCCTCGGACACATGCTAGAATATTGATATATCCAACGTGGCCTATCACCTGCCCGTTTTGTTGAACACGTCCATTTACACGAACAGGAAGCATTTTTTGACCAAAAGAATAAGTATACAGAGCACGTTCTTAGTAAATCATTCTTCGTAATATGTCCTTGAATCTCCAAAACCGTAATAAATTTGAGACTTGTCATATTGTCAGATGGCGATCGACATAAACGATGGCTTACCTCTCCAGAAACACTTTCTTGTTGTTCATGCATGCTCACATGCCAGTTCAGAATCTTAACAACAAACTTAAGTACTGATAGGTACTTTCACACCGTATCAAATTGGTGAAAAAGTTCAACGTTTGCGAAAGAATGGCACCTTCTTGAAGAATCCAATATGGCGGATGGAGCTCCAAAGACCGTGGTAAATGTACGCATGCATTAATTTGCATGCACAAATGTGACACCAAAACGGAGAAACGCAGCCCAATCCTTAACTCATGCGCCACACTGCGCATGAGTAATCAGCCAAACTTGAAAAGTAAAGCGATAATAAGTCAAAGACTACTGCAAGGCTGACATTTCGGCTGGCCTCAGGTTTAGATGTTACTAAATTATAAAAATGAAATTACAACATTATATAATGGTGCCGATGTTTGTCCTGTTTTCAATAGTTGTTTCGTTCATTGAAAACTGTTTGCTTCGCTCATATAAGTCCATTAAGGTCGACGAATAAGACACATTCTCATTAAAGCTTACCACATTAGCATGTCAGGTCACTTTACAGCAAACTAATGCTCATTTCCTGGTCATGCTTAACGCCTGGACGAGTCAAAGGCTTATGAAATTCAGCCTTCAAGTTGGCCATAGTACTAATTCGAACATTCCAACTCCACTTCAATTTAGCGAAACACCTAATGGTCGTGTAGAAGCTACAAAATCATCAATTTGGTCTGCAAACCTAGGGCTGACTGCACGGTTACATGGCTTCAGGCTCGGTTACTATTCCAATATGGCGTCCGGCTCGAGAGCGCCCGAGTCCGACGACAAATAGTAACCGGGCCGACTAATTACGAACAGTGTCTACACCCGTGTGAGTGACACAATTGCATATCGGAGTCCCCGCAACAAACACGTTTCTACGCTTCGCGTATCCACGAGTTTAAAAAGCAGCAACAAGATTCTTCATGTGATGTCTGTGTGTATGATTTGGCCAGTGGAGTCGGGAACTATTTTTTGCGGATCGCAAAAATTAGAACCCGCAAATATAGTGCCACACGTTAGCTACTTTTTCTTCCTTAATGATAAGACCATCAACAAAAGCCCTTCACAATACTTTCAGGCTTCAACATTGGTGTGAACTAGATGACTATTTACAAGGCCGGTCTCAAGTGAAACAGGGTATTAATTAAAGGATCGTGTCATAACTAGGGTATTCAATTTTTGGTCAGGTCATAAATAGGGTCGGGAAAATCGTTGAATTTGGTCATAAATAGGGTAAGGCTTTTGGGAAGGGGGCCGCTCACCACCATACAATTTTTCTGAGAGTATCCCCCGGGATTCTATTAGAGTGTCCGTTACCTGTCATGGTGGCCCCAACATTTCTTTGTTTAAATCGACATGGGTAGTGTCGAGCAAAATACGGGTAACTGGCCTCCGTGTCGATTCCGCCATTAGCTTTGATGTACCTGAAGGCATTATCCATAAGTCCGCCATGGCAGCCATGATTGCCATAACTTGTGGAGCAGTCGACCAGATTCTGTTCGCTGAGGGAGACGAGTTGTCCTGTTTTCTTAAAGTGCTGTCCTTCCAGTGATCCGGTTGTGCTGAACGCCCAGGAAGAATCGCACAGTTCTGTATGGTAGGATAGAATATTTGTCAACGATAGTTTTCAGTGATTTATAAAAGATGATACAAATATCAAACGGTTCTGAAAAACACTGACAAGAATCATTCCTAAAAGTACTTTTCTAGAAAGGAAACCGCGATCAGCAACATAATCTTGCTACGAAAAGGAAATGCTCGATTATCGTCTGAGTTTTACCGGCTAGGATGAGAGCATGAAAAGTAAATAGGTTAATCCCTCATATAGGCCTTATTCTAAAGCCAATCCCTCTAAAGCTATTTTAAGATCACTCCTGGATTCAAATATCCCAGTGGCGTCCAGAATAGCCAATCCTGTGAGGGGACGTTTGGTCACGTGGGCAGCCTAAGACGCTTTACACAAATTTTCATCATCCACAAAAAAGTGTTTTCTTAGACATCACCCACTTGGCAGCATCATCCGTCGGAGGACTGGGCACCATTTTCATAAAAAATAAAAGGGGTAACCATTGAATAAATAAAGTGAAGAATCTGGGATATGATGGATAATTGATACATAAACGTCCTCACCAAGATTTAAGTCTGTGTGGTTTTTCATTCGCGCATTATTCGGAGAAGTCCTTCCATCAAATTTTAGAACTCTCATGGAGACGCCATGTTGGTACCCCTCGGAGGGGCACCAACATGGTGAAAGGAGCATCTCTACGTTATTGAGTTTTGCTATTGAAGTGCAAATTTATATAACTCTAGAGCTTGAAGGCATTGAAATTAATACTCCATCTAGTTCAAGAACTGTTCAGTTAGTAACAACGTTAGCGGTGACTCATCTTTGACTTATGCGACTGCCTTCTTTATATATTATGTCACGCAACGCGAAGCTTGGAAATTCAAACGTGCTCTACTACAAAACGAAGAACCCTGTCGAGCTTAAAACGTTGTAAAACGTCAAATTCTTAGAGTGTCTTATATCTGATGAAACTAAAACCTCAGAAGGAAAGGTAATTTTTAATTTTGAAATATGATGGCGTCAACGCTCTTGCTCCTCTTGCTCTCCTGATTACGTGACTTGTGAAATCATACCACGAGTAAGAACAGAGAAATCGATCACCTTGACTTTTGACTCTTGTGACATACCCCTCCTTTCTCCAGTCAACTTTAGTTGGCAAGCTGACGTGACTAGGTTTGAGGTAGGCTGAGCCGCTTCTCTTGGTCTCGTTGGAAAAGTGGTATGGTGGTCGCAGGTATAGGAAGCTGAATTCATTTTGAGTGAGGTCTCCAAAGTGGTTCATGGCCAACCGATATGAGCGACCTTGGGAGTTGTGCTCGTTGATTGTCTAGTATGAAAATGTTTATAGGTTAATGTATTTCAAGCACTATGTGTCCTATGTGAAAAAGATTCCTTTCCAGTGATTAACGCGGTGGAAATATTTTCAGCTGGGCCCAGTGTAAGGCGTTTCTTCTTCTCGTTTTTTCATGAAACAGCACCTCGTTCCCAACATGGTGGCACCAACAATTGTATTTAGATCGTTATTAGCCTAATTTTTATATAATATTACTTGTAGATTAAATATAGGTCCACATCAGCCTCTGGCTGCCTTTAATTTAACCTATTTCAAATAAAGTATGTATGTATGTATGCAGGGTCTCTCGTCTTATCGCCCAACCGGAGGGAAGATGAGAGACACTGGGAACGAGGTTGATGAGGGAAGACGAGATAGCTTGGGAATGAGGTTGACGAAACAGCGGCTACAAATCCCGGAGGGAATTCCCATATGAAAAGGACGGGGGTGCTCGTCATACCTTTTAGGAGTTAAAAAGCGGTTTTGGTACCTCTTTAATCTTTAATCTTTAATAAATATACTCCTGAAACTGTGGAACTATACTAGGAGTTGAAAATAACAATAAAAGCACGTAATAAATAATATAGGGTGTTTACCCTCAAAAGGTCCTTGGAGTGGAGCTTTTGCAGCACCTTTTAGGGTATCGAGCCAAAAAAAAAAATGGCAGGAGATAACGTTTCGTTTTAAAATTGGTACCTCTTAGCATGAAAAACATTTCAAGCGACCTCCACAAAACAGGATCTTGGTACCTCTTAGAGGCCACAAATCCGCTATGCGAGTTTATCGACCTGAAGCAAAGGATAGTTACTTTTTTTCTCTCTGTAAACGTTACAAGATCGCGTCCTCGCGTCGGCGTCGCCGATTCCCGTTTCGTAAATGGTCGATGCCATCGTTTGGTAACCAAGCCTTTCAGAATGGACGATGCCATATCTGCTTTGGTATAGGCCTGGACAAGGTAGAAACTGGTTTTAATTTGTTGATTGGGTAAAACGCACTCGTCAAATGCTTGATTGTTCATATTCACACTGGTTTGCTTACGGTTAGCTTTTATTTGATGGTTGCGGCAACTCTATCATTAATATTTAAGAAAGTCACGTTTTATAATGGTAATTGAAGTGAGTGGAGTGCAATTTGGCCTGAAATCATACGAGTGATTTCAAAATCGAACGAGCGCGCAGCGCGAGTTCGATTTGAAATCACAAGTATGATTTCAGACCAAAATTGCACGACACGAAGTTCAATTGCCACTTTATTAGATCCATTTTGAAATCGCACGATTTTATCGCCTTAAATTTTAGATTTTTGGTCCCAGTAGCCGGTTTGTTAAAAAAAGCGGAACCGGAAACGCCTTTACGTCTCATTTAGTATGCAAAACGATGTCATGTGACGAAAACTCATTCGAGCATGACAAAGAAACAAGCAGTTCTGAAATCGGAACGAAAATAGTCTACTTCAGGTACAAAAGTTCAGTTCTCGTCGCCTTAATCAATGATGGAAGGCCTTCCCTTCTTTTGTGGTTGAGGCTGAGACTTTCATTGTCTTTGGAGAAGGAATTTGAAGATGCATCCTGTGTAATTCTGCGATCGATTTCTTTTGAGTTGTGAAACTCCCTCGAGTGCACGATGCCCAGTGGTACCTCTTAGGGTTGAAAAACATTTCAAGCCACGTCCACAAAACAGGATCATGGTACCTCTTAGAGGCCACAAATCGGCTAAGCAAATAGTCAGTATGGAAGACGATACTGAATTAGTCTTGGTCTTAAATATAATCGTTAGAAGATCGCGTCTTCGCGTCGACGTCTTGACGAGGACGAACCTATTGACCCGAATTGGTTGTTATCCTTTGGTTTTTTGTACTGTAGTCGTTTCACCCGAGCTAGGTAACACTACCCACTAACTAAAGGCTCAAGGACCTTAGTACCCACTTGTGTAAATATGTACCGGCGAACTTAATCCCTAGGGGTGACCCTGCAATGGACTAGCATCCCATCCAGGGGGGAGTAGAAATATTCCTAGTCGCTTCATGCTACAGAAGCCTGGATAAGCTCCGGCCGCATGGGCCACTTGGCTTGTACGTAGACTTATCCTTTTACCCTTGGGATGAGAATGATCCTATGTACAATATTTGAGGCATTTGATGAGAGTCTGAATGGGGATACCTCGATAACACTATACACTTAAATTTTTGGCTCTGTAACACAGAACAGTTAAATTTTAGGCATTTTAACGTTAACAGTAAAAAATTCTCTGTAGCAGTAAATTTTATCCAGAAGAAAACAAAAACGGCCCTTAGAAGGGCAACGTTATTTTGTTCAGTATAGCAAGAAGTTTTCGGCCACTTTCCAACGATTCCCGATCTTTTCGGAAGATTTCCGAAGATTCCCGAAGACAGCCGAAGATTTCCGAAGACTGCCGAAGATGTACAGAGACTTCCAAAGGTAGACTACTCGTTGAGCCCAAGAAATTCCCTCAGATGTTTCTTGACGGCTGCCACGCTGGATTGCTTCGAAAGGTCGAAAGTGACACTGCTTCTATGCCTTTCGAAACCAGAATCCTCTCCGCTTCTATAGAAGCTCACTAACACTTTGACAACATCGGAAGAGAATCCACTCGATGCCGATGCCGCCATCGCCGCCATGATGTTTTGACGCTGACCAAAGGATCGTGGGCTTCTGGCACGAGGTAGTTCCCAGTGCTACCCAGGCTTCCCAGAATAGACAGAATACTGTTGCACATTAGGTCGAAAAGAAAAACTACAGAACTTTTGAGAGGCTTTGAGCACGGACTCAAAGTTCATGAGTGATTTTATTATCGATTTTCGTAGACCAGATAAGAATTTACAATGCTAAAAGACTATGGGACCCCATGGGGTTTCCACGAAAAACCCTCTAAAGACTTAACAATATTTTCTCCAGAAACACTAAACATTAAGCATTTGGCCAATTTAACAGCAAACACTGAAAATTATGGTCAAATAACACTAAACACTAATCCTCATTCAGACCCTCATTTGATTAGTGTGAGTCCGTTCAAATTTTTTTTTTTTTGCGCCGATAAATTCGGTCTTCGATAACATAAATCCATGGATATGCAAAATGAAAATACGAAAATATGAAAAGGCAGATCACTCACACTGTATGGTTGGTCCATTTATTTATCGATTTCCGTACTACTACTTATTTTCGATCGATTCTCTCAAAAATGATCTACTCTCGGTTTTATCGATTGAACAGAGTTTCAGTGGGCCAGACAGGTTGGTGATCTTTGTTTACCAAAGACTAGGTGGCTTGTACTTCGGATGAAATACAAGTTGGTGATGAGTGCGTGGTGAGTATTGAATACATCTACAAAAATAGTTCGGTGTCCTGAGTTATTCCGATTAGTTCTCATAGTATCTCACCTTAAGGTTGTCTCTCCAAATAGCTTTCCTCATTGCCTCCTCGCTCTTGGTAGCGTAGCTTTTACCATGAAAACTCTTCCACGCTTCCCACTGTAATTCATCTTCTTCTACCTTGAGGACAAAGCCACTAGTTGCAGTCAGGTACAACAAGAAAGCGAGAAATTCCTTCATTTTGCTTCCGCGTCTGGAAAATGTGTTGGAAACTCGGAGCAGTTTTTCGTGTTTCTTCTTTTTTCTTCTTCCATGCGCCAGTGAAGGAATATGAGCGATAGACTTGGATAAAAAGTTATCAGAATTATGACAAACAAAAGGTCACAAGGCTTCCCCATAATGTCTCGTGGCGCATCACAAGAAAAACTGTGCATTGGAAATTGGATTGCAATAGTCCCATGACACATCATATATTCGTTTTCGACCTCTAGATGGTTTTTGAGTTTGGACTCCAATTTAGTAATGAATAAGTTATTTTTATATAAAAGAGGTAAAAAACGTTCTCTGGTAAAATTGTTTAAAGTTGTGAGCTTTCAACAGCCAGTCTGCTGTCTTCGACGGACAAAAATGAAATGATAAAATAGACCTAAAAGTTTTTGAATATAACAAGCGAATGGCATATATTATATAGAATACGTGTGAAAGGATATGAGAATGCTAAAAGTGTAAAATTAGTGTTTGTTTAAAAGAATGTTATATTGTCCCGGCAGAGGGCACGAATTGTTGTCGGCCTCGACCGTTTTCGCTGTGTGCCAGGATCCCAGCGTCTTTCTATAATGTGGCTGTTGCCTTTGTCAATTATCTCAGCATTGTTAAAGTCGATGGTATGATCAAAGGTCCAGGCATGTTTCGCTACGCTGGAGCCTTTAGCACATTGTTTAGTATTTCTGATATGTTCTTTTCGCCTTGTACTAAACGATCTTTTTGTCTCGCCGATGTAACTCCGGGGACAAGACCCACAAGGGATTTTGTAAACAACATTGCACTGGTCGTCGACCCGAGGTCGAAACTTGGGAACAGGGAACTCTTGTTGTAGTGTTTTGATTGGTTTGTTGGTTACTCGAATATCGTGACTTTTGAGAATTCTAGAAAGAGGCTCGGTAATACCTTTGATGTAGGGAAGGACCGCGAAGCTCTGACTATTTGTTGGGTCAGCCCAACTGAAGAACATCCTGACTAGTTCTTCAGGTGTAGGTGTTGGAGGAGTCAAAGATTTCTTTCTTATGATATCAGCAGTGCCTTTTTGTGGGTAGCCATTAGATTGTAACGCGGTGCTAATGCGATCAATTTCACGGGCTTTTCCAGCTTCAGAGTTTGGAAGTTTTAGGGCTCTATGTAAAAGTATCGCTGCAGTGCTGATTTTGTGCTCTCTGTCATGATGTGAACGGAAATCAAGATATCTGTCCGTGTGCGTGGGCTTCCGATAGACATCAATGTTGAGCCTCTCATTATCGCCAGAAATAAGGGTGTCGAGGAATGGCAGCTGGCCATTAGATTCGTGCTCGATCGTGAAGGAAATATGCGGTCGATAGAGTTCAGTGAGTCATGAAAAGAAGTAACTGCATTCTTTTTGATGACACAAAAACTGCCGTCTACGTAACGTTTCCAGATTTTGGGTGGAACCGGGGTTGAATCGATTGCTGTTTCTTCAATTTCCTCCATACATAAGTTGGCTACTACGGGGCTGACAGGGCTACCCATGGCACAGCCGTGGATTTGTTTGTAGATGTCGTCATTGTAAATGAAATAAATGTTGGACAGCACAAAGTTTAGTAAACAAATTATGTCATCAATGTCTAGATTGCTTCTGGAATGGAGAGAATATCATCCTCTAGTTTCTTCCTGATGTAGTTACAGGCTTTTTCTACAGGAATAGCGGTGAATAAGGAAACAACGTCGAAGGAGACCATGGTTTCATCATCTAAGATGTTGATGTCAGCTATATCACTGGAGAACTTCTGTGAGTTAGGGACTGAAAAGCCATTTCGATTTTGAATAGGTGCTACGATGTTGGTGAGAAATTTTGAGGTGTTGTAAAGTGCAGAACCGATGCATGTTACGATGGGTCTGAAAGGGTGTCCCTCTTTGTGATGTTTGATGGAACCGCGGATGGTAGGTGGTACTGATGCCATCGGTAGATCTCAACTTGAAGTAGGTGGATTCATCGATCTTTTCTTGTTTCTTTAAATTCAAGAGTATGGCATTAGGTCTAATTTATCATTTCATTTTTGTCCGTCGAAGACAGCAGACTGGCTGTTGAAAGCTCACAACTTTAAACAAATTTTACCAGAGAACGTTTTTTACCTCTTTTATAATGAATCCTGGTATCGGATCGTCAATATTTCTATATATTTTTATATAATTACTAAATTATTACGGTGGCGAAACTGGGAACATACTTCATATACCCGTGGGAACTCTTCGGAACATTTTAAGAGCATTATGTTGACTATGTTGTCTATCACTGCAAACTTACAAGTCTTTGTTCTTTTCTTCGCGAAAGATAAAAGGCGCAACATATAAAATGTGGCTCAACTCTGATGACTATATTCTCTTCCAGTCTTTCTTCTAAGAATGGCTTGCGACTACGACTGTGTTTTTTGGGGAAAATTCTGCTCACGACTGACGCTACCAAATGCACTTTGTAGTAAGTTGCCTACGAATGATTCGACGTTATGTCTGAACGCTACACCAAATAACTTCAGTCAGAGAGGTATTTGTTCCAATAAAATTCGGCTGTAGTGTAATAACAAGGCGCCCTTATCTGTTATCTTATAGTCGTATCATGTGTTAGGAATAAAGTTAAAACAAAAGTAATAATGCGTCTATTGTCACAAGTTCTGAAGTTGTCAACACGATTAAGAATCGTGATCGAGTGTGTGATCACAAGAAAAGCATAGGTGGCTTCCAAGACCTTTAAAAGCAGTCATACCTGTATTTTAACACGCTTAAAAGTAGACACCCTTTATTACAGTAAGCGGGCAGTGGCATTATGGTTCTGAATCTAGGCGTGTAATATGACATCCGTTTTTTCCGGGGTGCGACATTTTTCAGTTTATAAAATGCCTATTTTAGCGTTTAAATACGCAACGCGCGATAGGGATTAAATTTGGTGACTTTTATCAATAAAACAAAATAAAATATGGGGTTTTGTATAAACCGTTTGTCAGTCATTGATTTACTGGTCGTGTTTTAGTGACCGTTGCCGTTGTGGAGAGGTGACCGTTGAAGAGTAGTTCAAATAACTTGCGTGAATGTATGGACTGTCCGCCGGGGCAAAAAAACAGTTGCTCTTGCAGAGGGGTGGCAGTTAGTGAAGGTTCGACCGTAGTCATTGATTATTTAATTATTTTTTGATTTCAGTTAAAAGTGGTTAACTGTGAGAACTTCCGAGACGTAACCTCGGGTTATGTGGACTCTGTGAGGATATAGGAGAGGAGTGGGGGACTTTTGGGGGACGAGGTGGGCAATGCAATCTAAAAGGACCCGCTAGTTAGTCATAAAGGCAATATTGGCTTGATTGGAGTGGCAGAAATCGAGTCAAGAGACGGTATGGATTTTAGGCATTCGCACTCACTCTCAAATGTCACCATGACATTTGAGAGAAAAGATATGGAATTAAAGTTTTGCAGGGGCGTATTACATAACTAATTGATGACGAAACATAAGGTATTAATCTAACCACGTAATCCTGAAACCGAGTCTAAGCTTTTTGGATTTAAAACTAGTACACGTAGCTGACGTGATTTCGCGAGACTTGCTCCTCCCCCCAAAAATGCCCAAAAAAAATCATGACATCACTGAAATTGCCAGAAATGCTTCACTCCACCCCGTCACGTTTTGTACACCAGTGTCCCCCTTCGTCTGGACTACAGACATTGATCACCACACATATTTTGTAGCAAATGCTTTACAAACAGTTTATTTCGCGTTACAAAGTTTTCCATCTTTTAGTATACTGAGCATTCAAAAATGCTCAGTATACTACATATCAACATAGCAGAAAAACATTTTTTTTTTCAAGAAAACTTTCAAAGGCCGTCTTAAACAATAAATGTTAATCCTCTTAAATAGAGGTACGATTATTCTTCCGATCAAAAGAGTACAATTATTTGATTCAGTTCAGATCAGACAAGCGGGTAGCTGGCGCTGGTGGCGATCCCACACTGGTTGTTCCTGTTTCTTGACATCATGATATAACCTTGCATTCCCCAGCCAGTCCCCCAGGAGTTCTTCACTAGCCAGTAGTCCTGGTCTTGATAGGTTCCATAGCCGACGACCAAAACGCCATGATCAAGTCTTGTGCTGCTGCAAGATCTGTAAAAAAACCAAAACAAAACAAAAACAAATGCTGTTGAACTCTTTTGGAAATCGTGATGTAAAAGGTTGGTTTTAGTAAATGCCTATATTTCCGTCACGCTATTGAAGACTAATTGCATTACATTGTATATGTCGGGGGTCTATATGGATGGTAACGCAACGCTTTGTGTAGCCTAAGAATAGCATGAGAAACCGTATTCTGGACTTTTCCCGACAATTACGCCTTTTGAAAAATGTCAATGATCTTGAAAACCCAAGGTTTTCAGAAAAGAAACCATATTTTATGTATTTAACTTCGCAAAACTAAAATACATTAAAAATTCATTAAGCAGGAAGACCCCTACAGCGTAGCCAATTACAGTGAATCCCAGGCTTACTGATAAGAGTTCTCAGTTTCCGTAATCCAAGGAAACTAAAAGGCAAACTGAAAGGGAAGAGGGCTAACGCGACAAACACTGTACTTACTGCTCGTTGTAGACTCCACTGTGATAGAACTGGAACGACATATGGCTGGCGTCAATGGCGACAGAGATTGGGCCTACTGTAGCGGTGGCGGACTGAAGGGCTTCTTCGCTTCCTTGAGGGACGTCGACGTACCCTGGAAACAAAGGAGAGGGGATGATTAAATGCGGAATCTCCTTTCTCATCAACAGGTTTCTCATAGTATCAGTATGGAGAATATTATACGGCCATCAGTGTATTGTTACGACCAGCTGGATTATTTTGTAGTGATACTGTAAGGACTAAATGGACAATTTAGCAAAACATCCTTAGAATTGAAAGTTCCCAAGAGAAAAATACCAGGGGAAAAGTGGGCGTAGTTCACAAGCGTTTCGCAACGCCACTCTCATTCTATACTGTTCTCGTCCTCAAAGCAGCTTGTCCCTCTTAGCCGGGGAGGCCTTGGCATGAGCAAGAGTTTAACCCTGAACATGAAATCCTAAAGCTTTTCACTTGTCTTACCCGTGTCTGTAGCTCCAACGTTGTTTGGATTATATCGGCAGTTGTCGTTTCTCGCTTCATACGGGTAACTGGCCTCCGTGTCGATTCCGTCATTAGCTTTGATGTACCTGAAGGCATTATCCATAAGTCCACCCTGGCAGCCATGATTGCCATAACTTGTGGAGCAGTCGACCAGATTCTGTTCGCTGAGGGAGACGAGTTGTCCTGTTTTCTTAAAGTGTTGTCCTTCCAGTGATCCAGTTGCGCTGAAAGCCCAGCAAGAACCGCACTGGCCTATATGGCAAAATAGGAAATTGTGAAAAATGGACCTTGTTTAAAGTCAGTTTCTGGAATTAAAACAACCATTTCGAAAAAGAACACTTGCCTTATGTCTGGTTTTCTGGCCTAGGAATATCATATTACTAAACTTGGTTTGCGAAATCACTATTACCGCAACCTCATACGCAACGCTCTTTCATTTGGTTTCGTCACGGGGTTTCTAAAAAAGATTGCGTTACGAGCTGAAAAGCAGGTCCGTGTCAGAGGCTAATCCAAGAAACTGCAGTAATGACTACAAAATTAACTAGCGAAAATCCCAAAGATCTGATTACGACCGGAAAAATAAAGAAGAGCTAGAATCAAGAGAAAATGAGGTGGATCATGGTCTCTTGCTAGAATGGAGTCTCATCCTGGAGTATCGTCATACCTTGATTTTTGACTCCCGTGACATAGCCCTCGTTTCTCCAGTCCACTTCAGTTGGCAAACTCACGTAACTAGGTTCCAGGTAGGTCGAGCCGGTTCTCTCAGTCTCGTTGGAAAAGTGGCTTCGCATTCCGAGGTAGAAGAAGCTGTATTCATCTTGCGTGAGATCTCCAAAGTAGTTCATGGCCAGCATGTGTGAGTGACCTTGAGAGTTGTGCTCGGCGATTTTCTGGTATGAAGATAATAGGAAATAAATCTAAGTTGCTAATAAGAGGTTTATACTGTCCGGCCGTACTGGACACAAGCAAAAATCACTGGAATGAACACCAATAAAATCTCTCGGCGGCGAAAACAATTGATTCCACTTCTTTACAAGTTATGAATATGGCAATAAAAAAACACCAAAACACCTTTTTGACAAAAATAACAAGGACGCTACTATGTGACAAAAGATTCCTTTTGTACTACTGTTATATAATTTAACCCAGGGGCAATCTTCCCGCAGGCGTATGTGTAACCGCGGCCATCAACCCGCCAAGCAAAACTTCCGGCAGTCATTTCCGTCTTTTTAGGATTAGATCTCTGAAGCAAGGAACCTTGAAAACAACTTTCCCTATGTTATCCACTCCTTTAATTAATCCCATCAAATCTACAAGTAGTTTTAAATGGCTTCAAATCACAAATCATGTACTGTACAAAGTTTATCACCAAAGGTGTCATGTTTATCAGGTCTTCCCAGGTAGTTCTCACGAAATTGCTTCACTTTTAATACAAGTTTTCATTTTTCCGTATCTCACCTTAAGGTTGTCTCTCCAAATAGCTTTCCTCATTGTTTCCTCGCTCTTGGTGAGGTAGCTTTTACCATGAAAACTCTTCCACGCTTTCCACTGCAATTCATCTTCTTCTACCTTGAGGACAAAGCCACTTGCTACAGTCAAGCACAACAAGAAAGCGACAAATCCCTTCATTTTGCTGCTTCGGGGTCAAGAAATTTGTAGGAGACTTGGATTAACTGATGTTCTTCTCCGATGCGCAGTAAAGGAATCAGCTTTAATAGCAGCGTGGAAAGCTCTTTATAGTGTGGCTGACAAAAGGTCACAAGACGTCTTTATGACGTTGATACATCACGAGGAAAGCAGGTTTTAAATAGATTGCGACACAAGCTAAGTGGTGAAAGCACGATGCACTATTGGTGACTGAAAGCCCGGTCTAAAAGCATTTTGAGTTGCTAAAAAAACATCAAGCTGTTCGGAATTTTTCACTCTGAAGATAATGTGTGATATAGGACCAATTTACTTTTCTTTTGAGAAAAAATAGAAAAAAAATCCTGGACTACATCATGGAAGATGTCACTTTATGTCATGTGGTCCGTCACGAGATCTTCGCGAGATGAGCTCAGTTGTCAATAAATGCTGAGCAATAGTGTAGTTACCACGGTAACCTTAGCTAAGCCGGTAGACAAAGCCTTTCCTCACACCCCCCCCCCAGAAAAAGTGTGGCCCGTCACGAGTTCTTTGTGAGAACTGCTGACGTCACACACTGAGCTGAGTTCCGCTTCAGCTCAGTGTCAATAATTGCTGAGCAATAGTGTAGTTGCCCTCGCTGAGCTGGTGGATAAAGCCCCCTTTTCCAAAGAGAAATTCAATGTGGCTTGTCACGAGTTACGTTCTCTGCGAGAATTTCTGATGCACACACTGAGCTTAGCCGGGCTGTCTTTTGTCTGGGAACAACGATAGGCGGCTGTAAACACAGGCATAGCAGTTCCGTCAAATTTGGAAGTATCATGGAAACTCGTCACCAACGGCCGTGAAAATTTGGCGGTATTAACGGACTAGGGTCAAACCTCATGACTGGTCTAAACTGAGTGACCCATCTTAACAGATAAATCACAACTGCTCTTTAAACAACTGTTCCTTAATAAGCATCCGGAATTAGATAAAATTAAAAAAAAAATTGAAACTTGAATCAATGTATGAAATCTTGATAATGGAAAATGAACATACAACTGGTTCGAGTGGCTGAATAAACGGGGTTAAATTATACAGCTTATACAACGTGGAATTTCAGAACGTGGCGGTGGCTGCATTAACGGGGTTTTCTAAAAGAAAATGTGTATGGGCCTTTCGCCGGGACAAAAATAAGTGGTCGTAATAATGAGGTGACCGTAAGGTAGGGTCGAGCCACTGCAACCGAATTCAAACATTTTTTCCCGCCAAATTAGTTCTGTCTTGAGGCCTGCGCGCTGCTCAAATTTTGAAGAACGCGGAACTTTTTCATCCAATTATTTCCAATTGGGACAGCATCTAGTCCTCTTACGCTTATTATCACGCAGAGAAAAGCTGGTTTGATCCCTAATCTGATTCAGTTTTAAATCTGTTCTGCTCAACAGTAAAAAATAAAAGAAAGATAAAATTCAAACGGAAGAATTCGGAAGAGAAATGACATTTCAGTAACTGTATACTTTTAAGGTTTGGAGAAAGAGCCCTGAGGAGAGGGATGCAAGCTGTGTGACCAGGAAATAGGGTAAACCGCGCATTCGTAGCTCACAGCGACATCAAAAGCGAACAGAAATTACATCTCCCGTTCTTTTGTGGAGGTCCGGGGGAGTACTCCCGGAAAATTTGGGTGGGGATGTGCGGCCCACTTCCCAAAACCCTTATCCTATTTGTGACCAAATCTGCGATTTTTGTTACCCTATTTATGACCAGGCCAAAAACTCGATACCCTATTTATGACCGTTGCGGCTGGTACAGTTTCCCTAAACGTAAGTTTTGAAGGGTGCTCGTCGGAAATTTGAAAAGAACCCCTAAGAGGTACCAAGATCCTGGTTTGTGGGAGTGGCTTGAAATTTTTTTCTCCCCAAAGAGGAACCAATTCTAAAACAACACATTATCTCCTGTCATATTTGTTTCAGTTCAATACCCTAAGAGGTACCGCAAAAGCTTTTTCTGTGGACCTTTGGAAGCCGAAAACCCTAAGAGGTACTAAAACCGCTTTTTAACCCCTAAAAGGTACGACGAACTCCTCCGTCCGAATTTTATATTGACTATACGGGATTCCTCCCCCCCTTGGGGGATTCGCACAGGTACCCAGGTTAAAGTGAAGCAGTTTCGTGACGCTCACTGAAAAGACACAGACTAAAAACGGCGTCGGGGTAACTACATTGTTCGTGATACGTTTATTGTTATTGTAATTATTTGCTTTTATATCCTAAAGCCCTAACGGCGACGGAGATTGGGCCAACCGTGGCAAGGGCATGTTTAACGGCCGCCTCGCTTCCACGGGGAAGGTCTACGAACCCTGAAAAAATAGAAAGAAGAAAACGTCCTGCACTTAGTTCTTATTTTAAGTGTTTTGCGTGATGTTTTTCGATTTATTTAGCAAACTGAATAAACTGCAAAACCGTGAACAAAGATCCTGCTTGATTGAACGTTGGATCTCACAGGAGATCTAATCAGCCAAACTTGAAAAGTTAAACGATGAGAAGTCAAAGACTACTGCAAGGCTAACACAACGTGGTAAATTTAAAACAATATTTTGGATGATTCAACGAACATAGATTCAACGAAGACAGATTCAACGAACGTAGACACCCTGTCGACAAATCCGTGACTAACATTAAATCCAAATCCACCACTGTTGCCGAACATTTTCTTTCTCATCCTAATCACTGCTACACTGACATGCAACTACTTTAATTCCACTTGAACTTATCCACTCCTCACGTGATTCAATCTGAAAAGCCAGAGAGTTCTTTTTAATAGATTTAGCGAGGACATTGGAACCCCACGGTATGAACAGACGTGATGACTCGTAAAACTTGTAACCTATGTAGACCCGTTCTATCCTTGCTTCATTTAGTTTGTTTTTTTCGCCATTTCCGCCACTCTTTTTAGCTTCGAAATAAGTGTTACGACATCTACCATTATATAATATTGTAATTTAATTTTAAATATACTACGTTGTGTCAGCCTTGCAGTAGTCTTTGACTTTTCATCGTTTCATTACACTAGACAGGCCCGGGGCCGAGCGCTGGCTAAGGAAAGCTTTTGAAATAAGTACTGGGAAATTTGAAATCTTCTGCAGACTCGTACACAGTCGCTATTTACGGGTCATCTGGGACGGTTTCAAAGAAAAAGCGGTCTGGATCGAGTGGAGCGCGCGGTGAGTTATGGGAAGAGGCGGGAGAAAAATAGCTATTCCCATGACACCTTGCGCGCGTTAATTCGCTCTAGTATCCAATCTTCTCTTTCCCAAAAACACGTAAATAGCGACTGGGTACGAGTCTGAATCTTCTGGCCAATCTATAATTACCCGTTGTTCCCTACGCTTCGCTTTACAGGGCAAGTCATAGATCACCTTGTTCGACCAAATCAGTTCGCTTTTCGCACCTGATGCACTTTACTGGCTTGAAAGTAAGTACATAAAGGTAGAAAAGTATCTATACATCAAGCAGGAAGCTAAATTTGATCCAATAACAGGCGGTCTATGACTCGTTCTACTTCTGGCAATCAACGACAGTCGAACCTCCCGTAAGCGACCACCAAAAATGTCAAGACTAGTTGGTCGCTTACGGGAGGTGGTCACTTAGATCATAGTGGATCAAAATTTTGCCTCATTAACATATTGCAACTGCAGAGACTTACCTGTGTTTTAAACATTTTATTCATGTAAAAAGTCGATTTCGAGCAAAAATAAGGTACTTACCATTGTGAAATTTCCGTCTGTTGTACAACCCAGGAATGCGATATGATTACAACACCTTATTATCTAATTTCTTAGCTAAAAAAAAAAAAATCATTAGGATTAACAAATACAATGAATACAGGGAAATATAAGGGCCAATCATTTTCCCGCGCTTTTTTTTTGCGCGGGACGGCCGAGAGGAGGCCGAGAGGTTGCCAGGCTACATAGTCGTATTTCAAACTAACTGCAGCAGAAGCCATGCCGACGTAGTAAGGCTGGTTTTCACTAGCGACGGAGTCGTAGTCGGAGTCATAATCAGAAGCGTAAAGTGATACGATCTTGTGAAAATCAAACCGACGGAGTTGGAAGCAGAAGTACAATTTTATGAATAGCCGTATTTTACATGTAAATGCTGATCGCCAGTTAATACCAGTGATCCAGTGATCACTGATTGACCTTTCAGGTTAAATAGTCTTTTATTTTCTTTTTTTTTTTGAATGTTAGAATAAATCAATTACAATGCTCCATTCTGGGCCTTTTGATTGGTTGGTTCTTCCGCTTCTGCTTCAGACTCCGACAATCTAGTTTTCAATGGATCATAAGCGAAGGAGTCGTAAACGGAATCGGAAGAAATGGAAATGTTCTGATTCCGTCGAGCTTGTAACTCCGGTTACGACTCCCATTTTCAATTTTCACTAGGTCATAAGCGCTCTTACGTCTCCGACTCCGACTCCGACTCCGACTCCGTCGCTAGTGAAAACCAGCCTTTAAAGCTAACTTTTCATGACTCTTTGTCAAGGTAAAATTAACCTATTCTATTTCACGGTCAGTTAAGCTTTACTGCAGGATACCTATTCGCATAACTATTCGCTTATTTGCATTTTATTCAGTGTAGTGAGAACAGTGACTTCTGCTAAAAAGCTTCACGTGGCAGCATCCAATTTAGCCCACATATACCTGTACTTCTTAATTTGTTATCGCCGATGTAAACGTCGTTCCTTTGTTTCTACTGTATTAGAGTGGTTTTCATTTGAGTGTCGAAAGTAATTAGACAATTAGTTTGGTTTTGGTTTTGGTTTTACTACGGTTTGAGATTGGCTGAGTAGTCTAATTGGTATGTAATTGGTTTGGTTTTGGTTTTACGACACTCAATTGAAAACCGCTCTATTACTTGTCACATCTATTCATTTGTACTCTAAATAAGCATCTATTGTATTTTACTGATATTTAAACTTGGTCAGACAAATTGAAACATTCTCACCCTTTGGTCCAACAATATTACAGCAAAAACAATTTTCCCATCCGTTTATATTTGGCTTAAGTCATAAACATGCTGTTTATGAACAATCATCCTGTTTGTTATTAGAACTATTACATGCAATTAAATTTTAAGAACTTTTTGATTCAACAGCCATGATTCAACACGCAAGATCCAACAACCAATAACAGATTTCTGCATAATTCTGGTTAGTGATAATTTATGAGTGATTGTACTTGTAAACCATTGTACCATTGTACATGGGTTATTGACCAAGGGTGACATCAAGATTGGTCAATGTTTAACAAATCGATGTCAGTTTTTCATGCATCTGTCCTCTTATTGATCGTGAACTTTGACATAACATTGTCAAAGTAACTGGAGATCCACGAGGCAATAGCTGAGTAGATCCGCAGACTACTTTGACAATGTTATTGCAAAATGCATTGTCATTAACAGGACAGACGCATAAAAAACTGGCATCAAATTTGTTTTTTATATCAACAAATTGTCAAATTGTCTGCTCTCGCTTGTTGCATTAACATCACATAAATTATCAATTCATGTGTCTGTGCGCTTATTGACAATAAAAATTATCCAATGAGTGAGCGAACAAGGCCAATGTTCAACCATCTTGACTAAACAAGCTTGATTGATATAATTTTGCTGAACAGAGCAGGTATAACCCAATCTCACCTGCACCAGCAGCCAACCAAAGCTTAGGAATTAGTTCATCTTCATCTTAATTAAAATATAAGAATTAACTAAATTAAAAAAAAAAAAAAAGGGAGCCCTACAGGCTGGGCCTACTTGAGCAACCAATTACTGCACAAGATTTGTTTCATCTTGCCTGCTTGTAGAAGTAGCCATAATTATAATAATTATCTTCGAAAACAACACGATTTGTTTGAAATTCATATCTTACATTAAGAAAACATGTTTAGGATAAAATATCATTCATCCATTGTCAGTTGCACAAGAATACCAATTGAAAATGAGCAATAAATAGTTTAACAAATATGTGTGATCACACTAAGAATAATTTAGGGATTAAGGTGTGAAACAGGAAAAATAATTAACAGTTGATAATTATTATTGTATATTTTAAATATTGTAGCTGAACATTTTACTTTCTTGCTCTTCTTTTCTTCATATAATTTATTTATTTGTTTGTTTGTTTGTTGATGCATATATTTACTAACCAAATTTTTTGTCATAAATCCATGAAATTGCAATTATTATTTTGTTCTCACCTCTAAAATTTGTGCAGATGTGATATTTTTAGAATTGGGGATGCTGCATTTATGTATGTTTACTGAGCCAGTAACTTAGCATAGATTGTATTTGATCTCAGAAATCCATGGGGGACAAAACAGTACCACAAATATTGCCATATTGCCATTTTTATTTTTATTATGTAACGAGTGAATGCATAATATTCTCTTTCAAATAAGGTATCCTGTCATATATAACTGTGTGACCAATGCATGTGTGTGGATAGAATATTTTACACTTAAACGTATGTTTTTATCAAGGCTACAACCGTTGTAAATTTGTGATCAACATAATTGCCATAAAGATATTCAGTGCAATTAATTAATAACAAGTGGATAGAATAACAATAAAGTTTACGTTATATTTTCTGAGAAAGTTAATTCGTTGTGATTGACCGAGAGCAGGCAAATTTAATGTTTTGGTCTGCACTGCTGTGCGAATTAATGTGCACACATTTGTAATTTCTGTGGCCCTCTTTAAAATACCAAGAGCATAAAATCATCATGTACAATAATTATTAGAAATTTATAAAAACCCTATATAAATATTTATTAAAAATCTTATTACGAAGCAAACCCTATATAAGATTTAGATTTAAAAAGCTGAGTTTTACTAAAGCATAATATAAGATCTTACTATACTTAACTTGCTCAATCTAAAGATAATTATGATCTGGGTAGGGAGAAAATTAGCAATACATTCTTAAGATTTTACAGATATTTTCAGAAGTCCATAGCTCTGTGGTACCTTATTTCCAACATTTTACAGTGGTTACAGAAAACATGCAACATCCCTCTTTTACTCAACTATGCCTTCTTGGTAATCTTGCGAGATTAGCTCTTCAAGTATTTCTACTGTGCTGACTATTGGTCAGCTCTAACAATTCATTTATGTTATCAGGGCAAACACCCATAATCCCTTTCTAAGCATCTTTTTACATGTGTATCAGACTCAATGTAATATTGTTTTCATATGAAACTTGCAGGAGGTGATGTTGATGTTCACTGCAAATCTGTCGTTTTGGGTTTTCTACCTGCAAAATGCCAAAAGAAGTTGCAAAACACCATTAATCTTCTCAATGGGCTTTGAAGGTTCATGTACAGGCTACTGAGGTGGGGTAAAGAACTACATGTAAACAAAACACTTCACTGTTAACTCAAGAATGGATGAACTGTTACATGGTATAGAACAAACCTTTCCAAAATATTAGAAGATCTTCCACTGTCTCAGCTTCCTGAAAAATACATGTAGGTACATGTAAAAGTATTTTGTTAAACATATGGAGTGAATCAAATTACAAGTAAAGCCTTAATCTTTGGCTCTTTCATGTGTGAAATGGAACAGACTTTCTTCCCATCTCCTGGTAAAGCAGTGATTTATTTCTTGACCAGCAAACAAGAAGCACTCTCTGAGATGTACATGTACATATGGGGAAAAGAGAAGGGGGTTGCTGATGGGGAAGAACATTTTGCCTCAAACTGCTAATTCATCTTAACTTTAATATACCTACTTTTAAAACTTCAAAGTTTACTTTGCCATCTTCTTGCACGTGATAACCTAAAACAAAGAATTGCAAAGTAATATACACCGAGACCCACAGAAATGTGACATTTTAGTATGATCATGTTTCTTCCATTGGATACAAACCACGAAATAACTATCTTTCAATGCTATTTTACATGTGGTAAAAAGTAAAGTTTATTACTGCAAGCCCAACAGACTTATAGTTTCTGTCATACAAATTGGCTAGGAGTATTGCCTCAACTCCTGGATGGGATGCTAGTCCACCACAGCATTCTGTTAGGTTGCCCCCACAATTTGCTGCAACCCATTTATACTCATGGGTGGAGAGAGGCACTGTGAGAGTAGTGTGTTGCTCAAGAACACAATATAATGACCCTGGCCTGGGCTTGAACCCTGACTGCTCCATCTGGAGGCCAGCTCACCAGCCATAAGGCCACTATACCTCTCACGTTACTATTTACATGCCAGACAGCTAATTTATTTTTATCTCCATCTGAACAAGAAAGAGTGGTATCAACAATCACATTGCTGAACACAGTCTATTGACTGAGAAACTACAGAATTCACCAGACTCTGAAAATGCATTACCTACCTGTACAGGTGCAGGTGCTAGCACTTAGTATTGAGCTACACTAAAGTGATGACTACACTTCCCAGAACTGATGCACATAGGACAGGTGTACCGTTATCTATTAAACAACAACTGACCAGAAGTACAATATATTCTCACAGGTCCTGACCTTTCAATAAGCATCCCCTTTTTAATGGGAGGTCTGGTGGCCTCATGCTTAGTGCACTCGACTCCAGATCAAGCAGTCCAGGTTCGAGCCCTGGCTGGGGACATTGTTTTGTGTTCTTAACTCTTACACAGCTTCTCTCAGCCCAGGTGTATACGAATTAATGCAATGCTGGGGGGTTACCCTGGGATGGATTAGCATCCCATCCAGGGGGAAGTAGAAATATTTCTAGTCACTTCATGCTACAGAAACCAGAAATAAGCACCAGCCTGATGAGCTACTTGGCTAGTATGCAGACTTTAATTGTCACCTTCTGATGAGCACTCCCTGTAATGTGTGATTTTTTAATTGTCATCCCTAATCCTACATGTATAAGCACTCCCTCCCATTACAAGCACCCCTATTACAAAAGTTACATTGAAGACACAGACATACACTGTAGAATAGACTGATCAGAATGAGGAAAGTATGCTCTCTTATCAGGACGTAATGTTGAGCACACTGATTTGGAAAAAAATAAGAGACTGTTGTTATGATGATAAGAGTCCGTATTGTCACGGTTTGAATTATAGTATCTGTATTGTTCATCAACCTCTGTATCACATTCTGTTGTTAATGCCAAAAAAAATTTAAAAAAAAAATTAAAAAAAAACAAACAAGCAAACAAAAACCAAAGTTGCTTAAATGAGTAATGGACTCATTAATTATTGATACAATGTAAAAACCTACCAATAACAGGTGGAGCTTGACGGCTACAATGCCGACAAAATACAGACAGAGAATTTGCACCACAGTCATGCAGAATTATGTAGTCACCTCGTTCAATCTGATGAATAACATTCATTACACTACTGAATGATTATATTCTCTGTTGTATCTTACATGTACTACTTTTGCACAGTACTGGACATGTATGTTTTTTAACCACATTACTCTAAACAAGTCATTCATGAAGGTCAGCTGAACTTGCTGATTACATAGCAATTTTACTATACCAGGCAACTCTGAAGGTATAAGGTACATGTATGCATTACCATGGTCTGTGATCTGCAGTCCCACAGTCTACTAATGAATAATAAGAAAACTTTTCTCTACCACCACTTTCCATGGTCCATATACTGTAGTCAAAATGCTTGAAAATAAACTTGATACAATGTAGGTAGAAAGTCTCGAGAATTATGCAGCAATGTACATATATGATTATGGCAAAATTACACAATTTTAAATGATGTCAACTCAAAATGTTCCTTGAGTCCTTGTTTTAAGATCCTAATATTTGAATCCACATGTAATGGTGTTGTGCGTGCTTTTAGCTATATCTTTTTTCCTCCTGAACAATTTTTGTAAAACTCAGTTATGAGAAAACTAGCACTTATTTTGCTGTTGAACTTACATGTAGTGCTTGATGTTGTGTATGTGCTTGTGTGCATGCTAATGATGAGGAAATCGTGTGCCGTAAGCACGCACAATGCAATTCTGAGGAATCCTGTTAAGACTAATGAAGGGCATTCCTCAGAATTGCATTGTGCATAAGCCACTACAGCCATTTTCAAAAGGCTGTTAAAACAATCAGAGTATTGAAGCTTAGGGTGTGCTATATTTCTAAAAACAACAGTTTTTGCTATATATTAATACATTTTACAGTAATGAGTTTCACATATGACAATTCCAGTTAACAAACGATTTACCATAGGAAGAAAAACATCTCGTTTGACTACATCTCCAGAAAAACACAGAGGTCCAGCAATATTATAACGCATTCCCTATGGTCAAAGAATGTAGAAAAACAAGACAGTACTTATTTATACATTCAAAGGACATCAATATTGAAACTGAAAATATTTATAATTTCTAGATTAGGGCAAAATTTATTACCTGGGTCATGTCATGTAATTGAGGATTAACTTAATAATACTTGAGTGTATGATCATATCAAAAAAAAATGGTTGAGCTTGCATAAGAAGCTACAGACTGCTTCTTATTGATTTATTTTACCCATTGATTCTAACAGAAAGTATTATGAGATGCAACATTACCTCTCCTTCTTTTGGCCGCCCTTCCCCGTCAAAAACTTGTACACGTCTCTATAGAAACAAATCATTTGAATATTATTATTATTTGAATGCAGTTACTGATACTCAATTATACTCTTCAGTAGAATGACGAGTTCATATCAAAATATTGTGTCAATAACTTCTTATTCAGTGGTAGGTATATATGTTGTGAAAACCCAACAATGGGAATGACTTTAATGTGATTTTGCATCCCCAAGTTCAAAAACTCCACGTTGATTACAATTATTATACCCAACAGATTTATGTATAGTGCCCCTGCTTGGATTAGACAACCAAACAGCGACATTTCATACCGACTACAGAAATGAATGAATGTCGGAAGTGCACAAAGACAGAATACAGAATGATAGTTGTAAAAAATGTACAATTATACAAACCTGGTATTTGCTGACTTTGGGGCAGTAACATGTCCTCATCATCATATCCTACATAAACAGGTACAGTTTACATGCTAGTACTTTAGTATCTGTTACAGCAACCCTACCCAAAAGAAAATAAACCAGAGAGAGCGATAATCGTGTTTGTTGCATAAACTATCCATGCATCACAACCATTTCAGTGTCACTTCATCTGACGTGACACATGGAGACAACAAAGGAACCTGCCCTATGCATATGATCTTTGGACTGATGAGACTGTTAATTACCTTTGAAGGTTCACAGACAAAAACAGACAACTTGAGGAATAAAATTTTGCTGCCATAAATTGTCAAATACAATGTACCTCAAATAACCTGGCTTTTTAACTTCAGAATTTTGAATCGTAATCTCACTCCAAAAGTGTAACAGTTAAATTTCCATCATGGTCTCTACAGCCAAATCTCAAGATTTTTGTCAGTGTGACTGATGAAATGGAAAGTGTTGAGATCAACAATTTACATAGACAAAGTTTCCACTTCTTATTATTAACAGCAACAATTGATGAACCAATCAGGTCACTACAGGGCCTTGCATACAATTATCATTGCATGGTAACACACAGACTCTCTCTGAATTTTTCCTTCAGGAGAGGTGGCTGTAACACAAGATACTAGTAGAAGAGAAATTTTGGTTTTTTTATTATTCCCTTAGCTAACAAATTAAATAGGTTATAAATAATTTATATATAGGTTATTAAAATAGGTTACTGTAATTCATAGCACGGATTTCACAAGGTGATTGAGCACAATTAAGGGTAAATTTGGTGTTATAAAAGACTATTTGTCATGAAGAAAATATGTAGCTGCCCCATTATTATATTGTCCTTAACTGTACTTGCTCACAGTACATGGCTGGAATAACTGTTTTCTTTGTCATACAATGCTTAAGAAATAGAAAGCATGTACCGTGGTTCTATCGAGTTATAGAAACACGGGTGGAAGTTTGGGAGAACGAGAAATGCTGTGGGAATATGAGCCGTAGGCAAGTGTTTCCACAGCTTTTTCAAGTTCTCCCAAACTTTCATGAGTGTTTCTATAACTCGATAGAAACACGAAGAACAAGTTTTCTTTTAGAAAACACTGCGACGAAAAAAGGGAAACAACTTGTTTACTTTGATCGTCAAAATGTAAATTCTCTTTGCTTGCGCCATCATTACGTCAACAGCTCGTGCTAGTTCTGTGTTTCTATCGAGTTATAGAAACACGATTTTTAACCAATCTAAAAGTAAATATTAATAGCTTACAGCTCCAAAATGTATAAGAGCTATTCTAAGGTCATCAGATGCAACTTTTGTGTATTCCACTCTGCTGGCCAGCCAGCCGGCCTATAAGGAGTTAAAAGAAAAAATAAACATATTTTGTAAACATGGATAATAAGAGGTCTGGCATTTAACTTTAGGTCAGTTGTGAAAAATCTGCTACTGCAAGTCAGCTTACCTTATAACTAATGTTATAGACTATTTTAGAGAGTTTTACAGTATCCTCCAGGGAGATTCATTTGCTTAAACTTTCAGTTTCGTATGTCTGCACCAAAACAGAAGAGGCATAAAAGCATGTCTGAATAATTCAATGCTGCAAGGGTATTCACTTTCAAAAATATGTAACAATGGCTTGAAACAGTTAACAGTATCGCTCTTTCAGTTTTCATGGCAACTATAGAAACTAATGAGACCAAAAACTTAACTAATACAAACATGATACATACTATATATACCGGCATGAGTGAGCTTGGACATAAAAACAGCTATATTCATTTCACGAATGTACCTTTGCATTGAAACCTTGACCAAATTCAGTTACAACTTTTTTGAACACTCCAAAGCTTGGAAACAATTCTGGAACATTTTTCTAATAAAAAGAAGAAACAAAAAGAAATGGGAATCACACAGCAATAAAAACAAACAATCCAGACCATATTCAGGTTCCTTGATTATTAGTTTAGAAAGAGAAATTATTTTTTAGCTACATCAGAAACTGCATTTGCTAAAAATAAGATTGTGCACTATTAAAAATGTATCAACTGACAGCATAAAAGTCGTAGACAAGTATTTGAGAGCACACTTCTTAACATAGTTTGTATAATTTTCAAGGGTAATTAGCTGCTGTACAAATGTCAGTCTTAAAAATATATCAGTACAGTCTCAATATTATAAGCTGTGAGGTTTGTAGTTTCTATCAGCTGATACAAAGTAGATGTAGTGTGCCAACGCACGCATCATTAAATTTCCCCGCAATTTTTATGTTTTTTTTTTTAGTCAAGAAACCGAAAAAAACTGTCCTCCTTTTCGTCCTCTCAGGATTTAATTAATTATCTATTTGCATCAAAATGTTCCTCCAAAACTGTGGAAAAACAAAAAAACGTCACCATTTCATAGATGATCTTCAGCCACTGAACACAAATGGCTGATAGTATACAATCACCCAGCCAATCAGATAGCAGAATTTGCATTAGTGTACTGTCTAGTAGAATTCCACTAATGATCTTGATAGTCTGTGTATCAGATTGTGTAATGCATGTACAGTATACATTTACCTGATAGTCAGTCAGTGGGTTAAAGGTCAGTAACCTCATGATCATTAGTGCATACCTGTTTGGCCAATCAGAGTCAATCAGGATGTACAGTTGCTGTAATTATGGCCAATTACATGTGTACAAATGTACATGTACCTGAATCTCCTAACAGAAAATGCTTACTTTGAGATCTTGAGCATAGTCTTGAAATGATGGTCTAACTGTATCGTCATCTCTGTTTATCTGCAAAAAAATTGAAAGCTAGATCGACCTTTGAGCTACAGTAATGGAGTTGAGTTGCACTAATGGACAGAAATGATACTAATGTCTATAGTATAAAGAAAACCATTGTTTTAATCACTCTTAAAATCTCTGTAAAGCTATTCATTCCAAATTAAGGTTCTCAGTACCAGCCAGTATGCTTAATGGTCTCAAATCTTACCCTACAATTATACATACAGCTCTGAAAAATATATGTAACAGGCAAAATGGAAAACTTTAAAGGGTTTCTTAGCACTACAAAGATTCAAACTTACAAGTTTGATTAAATCTTTGTGCTTCTACAATAAACAATTAACCTCACTTACAGTTAATCCACCACCAATGTCAATCACATTGACTTGTGTTTTTCCTACCCTGCGATTCACTTCCTAACAAGGCACAACACAGTATCAATACTATATGTTTTTATCCACTAAAACATACTGTGCAAAAAAATGTCATTTTAGAAGAACAGATATGTTTTATACTTGAATAAAAGGTGGCAACTTCTCCTCATAATGTCAGTGTTAATTTCAAGAAAAAGCTGAAACATTTTCAAGCCATAAAAGTGTTTTATTCTTCACTGCTTTGTCTCCTAATGGGAAGCTACCTAATATGTTATGAATTCCAGGCCATGAACAAAGAGGGAATTATTATTTATCTGTCATTTCTTCTACTAATAACTGGAAAAATTGCCAGTTTCACAGTTAAATGGTCTTTCAGCCATTTACATACATGTGGCATGCCAAGAGTTGGCATGTCAAAAGATGTTGCCTGGGCACATAACACTGAAAGCGGGTGCAATAATCAGCTGGGTACCCAGGGACCCTCTTTAATGTGGCCCGTATATAATAACACTCCAGTCCCAAGACAAAATACTAAAGAATGACTTGCTCAGACCCATGCTACATGTATTAAGCATAAGACTGGGGATGTCTTTGCTCCACAGAAAGGACACTGGTGAGCCGGTCAAGAGTATGGGAAAAAAATTTCACAACTACACACTTTGTCTATATATAAGCGTTACTGTTAAAGTTTCCTTACCAAAGCAAACTCTACAATGCGTTTCACACCACAGGTAAGATCATGACAATCAAAACTCTGCAAACATATAATTACATAATGTTTTACAGATGCTAATTCTAGACACAACTGTGCCAAATGCAAAAGCAGTTCTCTAGTTCACACTTTATTTATTGCACAAGTAAGGCTGCTGCCAGTGATAGGTAGACCTTGCACTGTGTCCTAGTAAAAATTACATTCATTCGATAAGACAGAATTTCCTCCTTTAATTTGCTATCATTACATTTGTTAAATGTTCAGTTTGCACTGCCAAGATCTCAAGTCACAAGTGATTGAATGTTAGTCACAGTAGTTGAACGTTTCAGCTGCAAAAAGCAGATGACAGACATACATGTAAGCACCCCTTTGGAATCAAGTGACTGTCTCCCTGATGTTTCCAGTCCAGATTAATAAGGTGCTTTCATCCTGTACATGTTTACATGCACTGTATGTTGTCACTGTTACAAGCTACACGTATTTACTCTCAGACTTAAAATTGAAGAAATCCTGTGCACATGGAAAACATTAGATGGTTTATAGTTTTGCTGAATAGGGATTTTTTAGGTGGTTTCATTTGCTCTGGCCCCTGCAACTTTTAAACCCAAGAACAGTCTGGATCCAGTGAGAGATTGAGTGATATAAGAGCAAGCCACTCAAAGGGTTATTATTTCTAATGTCATTCTAAATAATGTCCTGTTAATGCATTAACACTAATAATGTAACATTTAAGAAACAGAAAACATGTACACTGTATGGTGTAGTTATAGAAAAACGAGTGGGAGAATGAGCTCGTGTTCCCTGACAGCTTTTTCAAGTTCTCCCAAACTTTCATGAGAGTGTCTATTAAACAATTAGATTATGAGCTCGAGATTTCTATTGCGTGATAGTTGACGAGGGCACAGCCTGAGTCAACTATCACGCATAGAAATTGAGAGCGAATAATCCAATTGTTTCAGTATAAATCTACTAGTCATTCAAAACTTTATCTAAATCCTCTTCACAGACACTTCGAAAATGCCAAGAAGTGGCTGTCATTTTGTTAACATGGGCTCACTGCTATGCTACTCACTATCTATCACAGAATAGATAGTGAGTAGCATAGCCAATCAGAGAACAGCACTTGTGATAGAACGCTAGCAGATTTATACTAGAAACACAGAGTATGTGTTTTCTATTTCTTTTAGAAAATATTGTGACAAAAAAAAACAACCTGTTTACTTTGATCATCAAAATGTAAATTCTCTTTACTTGCACCATCATTACATCAACAGCTCATGCTTAAGTTCTGTGTTTCTATCGAGTTGTAGAAATATGATTTTAAACCACTCAGTGCGCATATTTTCTTTGGGCTATTTTCTAAATTTTTATAGCACATCTGGTCACCTGAGATCCAGCATGTATCATGACTCCTGTTAACCAAGGTCGATCCATATACAAGTTGATTAACTCCTCTCTTGTTGATTCTGTAAGCTGTTTAAAAAAATAAAAAAAAGTCTAATTTTATTGATATGTTCTGTTCACAGTTCATTGACTGATGTGTAATATTTAGTCTAAGCTCTCAATAAACAAAGTTCTGCTTCAAGATGCATGCCATGATACAATGCATCATGATTAGTCAGTTGAACTAACTTTATCAGGTATTCATTGGAAATTGTCCATTTACTTACTTGCACTCCAAACTTTGAATCTGCAGTACATACACTGTGGAAACAGCCAAAACATTATAAAAAAAAGGAAACTGTAAAACTACATGTATAATTACTACGTAAAATTTAACAACTCTACTAACATGTCAAGTCCATAGAGGCCGTCTTCTTTGTCAATGACCTGCTTTATGTATCATGGAGATTTTGTTTAATTACTATACATATGACAACCAGAACTGTAAACCAGACAAGCAGGACTAGTTTGCTGGCATTTTGGAGCAGTGGTTTAAATAAAAACTGTTAAATTATATGTCATAAACAAGACAAGAAAGAAAGCAATCACTAAAAGGGAAATTACAGTTTATGAGAATTAATCCATACCCACCCCAAGGAGGGTTAGTGGAAATTCCAAGGGGGGGGGGGGGGAGGTCTCAAAATCAAAGCAAAATTTTCTTTGATCTATTTAGTTACCTTTTTAAAATGGATGTATTGTCCATTCGTTATAAAAAAAAAAGAACATTACTACATACACTGTAATACATTCATTTCAGTAAAATAGTGTTCAAAAATTTTGTCATTGATACTTTTGGATAATATTTTGTTAATGAAGTTACAACTGTCATTATTTGCATCTGTAAATCTGATCAAGTGGCCACTCATTGTGTATGTACATCCATCCCCCCCCCCCCCCCCCCAGTTGTACAATCTTAATGTGCTAAGAACAAATTAATTTTATGAGCGAAATGATTGCAATTACTGCATGGTTTTCTACTTATGTTCTCTAATTAGTCACAATTTATGTTCTCCTTTATTTGTGTGTTACTTGCCTCAGATCTTGAATGTCACCAACTCCAAGAATAGGATTCAATCTGATGCCCACTGTGGACTTTGTGTGCCTGTGTACATGTACGTAGAAAAAAAGTCTACATTATTCCTGATAAAGGGAAATCACTAACTACTAAAAGGCAGGATTTAAAAATTAGGCATTGCAAGGGTAAGTTCAGTTTTTATAATTATAATGCTAATGCCTAAGTGTATTATAAGATAGAAAGTTTGTGGACATGGCACACTGCAAGATCAAAATGAGATACAATTTTTTGACAAAGTTGTTCTCACTGCTTCTATTCTTACTGTTTCTCTTCCACTAAATTATTTTTTTATTAACAAACTGTAGTTTTAAAATCATCAAGAGTAAGGAAAGTATTGCCAATCATGGACTCACTATAAGTTTTGGTAATATGGCAATAATATTAATAATATTAGTAATTATTCCGTCAAGGATAGCATCTGTAGAAGTATATACCTTTTAGTCACTTGAATGGAGGGGTTGTTCATGTATTTGGTTTCAAATTTAGTTGTTACATAATTTTCAGTTTCAACTTGACTGGTTTATGTCTACAGGAAGGTAAATCCTTCCTCTGTTCTCAAATGACATTTTGATTGGCCATCATTACAATTTGTCCAAATATTAAATATTATTATACATGTACTTACCCAAGATCCTTTATAATTTTTGTCATAACCTCAAGTTCTTGATAATTGTCAACATTTATGAGAATTCCTTTTTCTAATGCAAACTCTAAAACATAAAATAAAAGTCACTGAGCTTTACACTTGAATTTTTACAAAGCAACTGTAGCCTTCAATTAAAACAGAGAAAACCAATTCAAATGAGTATTTTATTATTGATTCCAAGAAACGTTTCAACGAGGAGACAGTATTACTCCGTGAACAGCGCTATTGAGACTTTCACAAACTGAAAAATTTTGTGCAAACATAAATGGTTTATGGACTTAAAATTATTCTTTTTTTGTGAACTTCACATGATGCAAATGATCTCGATGGGAACCTGGCCAATACCATCACAGATGAAAGCCCCCTCACCATCCCAGTAGGGCCTTTTGCACCAAGAACAATAATTGTTTCTGTCCTAGAAATCACCAGGTTGTTGAACGGCTAAGACTCATTTCATTTGAAATTTCATGTTTACAATGCAAAAAGCATTGAGCCTTGATGACTTGTTAGTGTATGCCAAAGATTCCTCAACTGATTATCGAATTCTGAACTCTTTTGAAACCCATCTACAAAGTCCTAGGCTTAACCATAGCAAATGCAGCATTGGAAATGTCAGAATAAGGCCAATACAAGAATACCTGTTTCTGTTTGTAGAAAAACAAAGATGGCCATACTAAAATCGGAATGAAGTCACCACACACATGATTCACCTTTACAAGCATCAATTTGATTTGTTGTTTAAAGTAGTAGCCCCAATCTAATTGGTGTGAAATACATACATGTATCTCTCACTCATCCACTCACTCACCCACTCATAACATAGCCTACAACCTGTTGACTAAGAGTTATTTTTTCTGCAAAAGGAAATAGACAGTACAAATTCATACTTAATTCTGGCATTGTTTTCACTGGTGAGTCAAACACTATTTTTTCGGGTGGAAAGCCAACTTCCAAGCCATTGAATACCTCTGTGATAGAAGCGCATTCAATACCAAGACCCTACATTGTAAGTCAAATGACAAGAGACATTCGTCAATACCAGCCAAGGATATTTCTAGTTTTCCCCAACAAAATAAAAAGATATTCATACAGAATGAAAAATGTAAAGCGAAATGCCTGCCCTGTTAATAATTATGCATTCTATATGGAGGACAGATTGTTCACTCTGGCATAATGGCAAAGCTGCTGCATGGTAATATTGCAGTCATAAATTATTGCTATTATGCGCAGTGCTTGTTCGAGGACAACCCATAATTGAGGTGCTGCCAGTGCTTATTTGAGTGCTGCAATTACAGTACTGAAATGAGGGCATCTCTTCTAATGCTGGGCCCTGATTTGGATAGGGGCACTTCCTGTTAAAATACCTTTGACCAGAGGGCATTTACACATAACTAAGGAAACACCTTTATTGGAATGACAATGCTAAGTTGAATTATTATGGTACTCTATGGCAAAATGTAATAATTACCTTGTCTAGCACTATCTTCAACATTGCTGAAACTGGGTTTGCCTTTACTGCTACAGCATGAAGAAAATCTGAGAGGGGAAAAAAAGTTATGAAAATAAATAATTTCCCCCCCTGTACCTGTGATCTGCATACCCTAATTCAAAATCTCTGTAAAAGTTCTACATTTCTAACAGTTCTGTGAAAGTTCTGCACCACAGGAAAGTATCATCTTGAAAGTGACATGACTGATTTAGTTCTAAAACAAAATTATGTTTTATGTTTCACCGTGTACACCTGTAACTGGTTTACAACCAGTCAGACACAACCTCACAATATGCTGGAAAGAAACATGTTTTTAGGTCATACCAGTTTGTAGTGTCAGTTCGTTTTCTGTCATCCTCCCTTTTGTGAAAGTGAGTTGGTATGTCAGTCAAAAAAAAAAAAAAAATTGGGCAGGAGAAATATTGATTAACTGCATGGGAGCCTTGCTTATATCTTTAGGGGTATTGGCTGCCATTTTGCATAGAGCAACTATCAAGTCAGACTGGGTGTAGGATGGGGATAATGTTATACAGGAGATACATGTAAGCGAGTACTCTATAATATATGAGTTGTGACGAACCAAACCACACTAGGGACTGTTCATTTTTAATAGGGTAAGGGGGGCGGGGGAAGAGCTGGTGGGATTTGATAGGTACAGTAGTCCCTGTTACACATAATGACCCCCCCTCTTCATCACTTAGGAACGTTATTTTAGGCATTCTGGCAGAACTTTTGCACTCTGCACATGTAGATGCTGTCATCACAACACCCGAATTCAAATAGAAATATTCAAAGCCTGAAAATATGCTGACATTGCCTTTTTTTAAGGTTACTTCAAACCTTCGTGGGAGTCCTCCAGAAAAATATCTGTACGTGCGCTGTTTTCAAGGAAACCCCCACAAACTATATATCAACAGAGAGGTTATAAAATGTAGAATTCGCTAAAATTATGTTTTGTTTTGGATTTTGCTTTCCAAAGACGGCAGAGGCCGTCAACTCCAAAATGACCGACTGACGTTCCAATCGAATTAATCGGGTATCAAATGTGACCATTCATGCAAAATAACTGTGCAGTGTTAATCACAAAGCCTCAATCTCCAAAAACTTGTCAGCATTTTTTTTTATTTCTATTGGTCATCTTTTTATCTGTCAAGTTCGACTATCAAAAAATTTGCGTAACCTGTTACATTAAAGGCCACCAGAAAGAAAGTATTTAAAATAAACGAATTTGCCAACACACCTTTGTTCCATATCTATCAGTGAATGTTCTGACCAAATTTCATGGAAAACCATCAAATCTGCAGACCCTATTAACTCATTTAAAGAGAAGGGATTCTCTCGAAAAATGAGTGAGTTTTTGCCTTCTAAAGATTTATAAACATATCACACTTTCACAGAGGAATGTGTCAACTTGAAAGCTGTGAGCCAATGAAATAACACAACCCCTAGTGTTCACAGTATGCAAACTTGTGCTTTGCGGACATTAATTTTCTTGACCAACAAAAAAATCGACCAATATAGCCCCGCGAAGGTTTGAAGTAACCTTAAGGAAGGTCTTGTGGAGGTCCAGCTATATTTAGCAACCAAATTCTTAGTATGGGTTAGTCCCTGCTGCTGGATACCTAGCATAGTAGGGGGTTCAGGGGCATGCACCCCAGAAAACTCAAAACTTTCAGAACCTCAGAAATGCTGTTTTAGGAATTCTGGCAAACCTTTTGCACTACTGTGGAAGCTGTTAATAAGGTAATATTTTGAGTGGCCCCCCTTTAAACATCATATTTTGTTAGCCAGCCACCCCCGCCCCTTTTGAACCATATTTTTTTGCATGGCCTCCCTAAACCCCACCAGCCCACCTCCTACGTCATAAAAAATGACCGGTCCCCTATGCTATAGTATTGAATAGCGATTTACCTAGTGGTATTATCCCCCCTTTAAATACCTCTCCCCTGAAAGGTATTGGAAGATGCCGTTATAAGTCCTGATTTAGATTTCAGAGTCACTTCAAATGTATCTGAAGTCTATTAAATTGGAGACACCAAGAAAATGGGAGCAGATAATGAAACAAAAACATTTTGCTGTTTGCTTTAAAAAAAAACAAACAACAACAACAACAAAAAAACTGGGCCCCAGCTTCAGTGGTGGGAAATGAACCATTTCATGACAATGACCAGGGACATATCCAGGATTTTTCTTAGGAGGGGTGCACCACTAAGGAATGGCGTAACTGACTAGTGGGGTAAACAAATGTTAAAAGCGAATATGAAGAAGACGGCTTCATCTCAGGGGAGTGCACCCCCTGCACCCCCCCTCTAGATCTGCCCCTGATGACCGCACAAACTTTTTCCTTTTGCTATTCAAGAAAATCGCTGCGAAATACATGAACTCTTTCTTTCACCGACAGAACTCCCTAAATTGGACATAAACAAAGCAATATTTTCAAGGGCCGAAATTTAAAAAAACGGCCTGAATAATATGTTACTAGGTTTCTATGCATTGAAGAACACCCTCCTTAAAACTGACAAAATTAAAAACAATTATTTTTTAGCTTTAAAAATGAACACTTTGCATGTTTACTTTACGGTCAGTTATAGCAGAGCTCAGGTGGCCCAAAGGGCTGCCAAACGGAGCCCCACACTCATATGGGAAAGAAAAGGAAACCCATGAGTTGATTTTCTCATGACTATCATGACTAGCGGTATTGCTTGTGGGCATGTACGCACGACGATGACGACGACGGAGTCATGCAACATGGTGGCCATACTCCAAATAATAGGCTGGCAGAGACCTGCAGCCTTGGTTTACCATGTACATCTTTGATATTGGACATCCATGTTATAATCAATTGACACCTGTCAAAACATGGTATCCGCTGACCAGTATCATGTGACCATATCGTGGGCTTAAGGTTACTTCAAACCTTCGCGGGTGTCCTCCAGAAAAAATTCATACACACGCTGTTTTGAAGGAAACCCCCACAAACTATATATCAATAGAAAGGTTATAAAATGTAGAATTCGATAAAATTATATTCTTTTTTGCTGGCTGCTTTCCTAAGGCGGCAGAAGCCGTTAGCGCCAAAACGACCGACTGAAATTGAGGCGAATTAATTGGGTAGCAAATGCGATCATTGATGCAAAATAACTGTGCAG
>NC_138157.1:19086020-19101020 GCF_964199315.1 Orbicella franksi
CGGAACAGAGAACTGGGTGGGAGAGTAGTACGCGAAGGCTCATGGGTAGTACGTTTGTAAAAAGAGACGGTTGAGAAACTTGTGACATTCTACGGTCAGCCTTGCCACTAGCACTTTCCCATAAGGTTTATTTTTATTGTGTAATTAGCGTCATATAATTTGTTTTTTCATTCTGTTGTCTGTAGGTCAACCTTAAAACCTCAAAGGTGGCGCCACTGCATTTGGTCGGGGGTACACGATCCCTATTTTTCCTAACAAGAGGTTTTTGGGGTTTACGTGTCCGGCTTTGGCGCATGTAGGACGTTACTTGATGTATCTCTCATCCACTTTGTTGTAAGCTTATTGTCGCAAATAAAACATATCTTGGGCCTGGCTGACCAACGCGCCCATGCCTCAACCTTTGAGTGTGTTAGGTTGTGTAGTGAAGGCAAAATCGAAATTATTTATTGAAATAATCCAAAAATCCAGTTCTTCCCCTCTAAGTCAGATTGAAATCCTAGAGTGAATATTTGACCCGGTTTTCGTTGTAGCTAGTATATTTTCTTCATCATGATCGAACGCGTTAACGCTGGCGTTAATGTATTTGATTTCGAGAATAGTTCGGAATAGACAGGCACTCGTAACGAAGCCTTCAGAAGCCTCCGGATAAACTTAAGTAATTTTCGGGAGTCTTCTTATCAATTCATAAATCATCTTCGGAAGGCTTCCGATGAATTTCGACCATATTCGGAACAACTCGTTAGAGTTCTTCGTGTTTCGTTTGGCTAACTTACGAAATATTCGTTGAAATTTGTAGTCGTAGCACAACTTTGCAGCTGTGTTACACTTGTGCAGTCATGCACGTAACGTGAAAGATGTACTCCTTCCAGAACAGAGACTAGAAATGTAAAGCTCGCTGAATGGCCAATTTTCTCTGTGAGACGCGCCTACAAGGAATGATGCTAGCTTTGTTCATCAAAACAAAATATCCAGTCTAAGATGATGAATACAACTACCATGATTCCCTGCAGGCAAGTCTCATAGAGGGCCGTTAAACCTAAAATTTCACATAAACATCAACAAGAGTAGAGTATCACGTAGACAATGTCTCATCAACATCGTCTTGAGTGAATAAACAAGTCACGAAGAATTTGGTTTAGGTTGTAGAGTACGCAACTGTTCTTAATCGTCATTCAGATTTGTCTATTGCCGTCGGCAGGGAACGAAATCAGTAGAACTTGAATAATGTGGTTGCTCAGTAAAATTACTACACCCTCTCGATCGAAAAGAATCAGAATAAACGCTTCCGGGCTTTTATTTTAACCTTGTGGATCTTGACTTGTGGATCCAGCGTTTGTTCGAAACCGCGTACCATCGAAAAAGGTACGGTGTCCGAGTTTAATGGGACTGTAGCCTGAATTCCCTCGCTCCCTTTCCTTAAGGAAGGTCTGATGCTAAGGCTAGTTGGATTACAGAGAAGGAGTTAAAAGAGTGCAAGTTGAATTCACATGGGGCTATGAAAAAAACTTTATAATAAGCGGCTGTAGTCTGGAAGAGGACTCAAAAAGCTGAGACGAGAGTTACGAACATGCTTCCTGACGACTGTATTGTCGTTTAATGAATGCTTGTATTCATGCTGCGGGTGTGTGCTGGTGGAACAGAGATAGGGTCAGCGGTTTTTAACGCGTGTAAAAGGCAGTGAAAAAAGCGCTGAGCAAAAGAATAAAATGTGTTAACTGGAAAGGCGTTCGTGTCATATTCAATTAGCTGTGTAAAACATTGTAGCCCTTCTTGGCAAATTTGAGTTAACGATCAACATGGCTGATCAACTTTTTAGCTTTTATTCGTGATTAAATTGAGAACACTGGCGAGTTATTCTTAGCTGACATTGTTTCAAAACCCATAGTGTCAGTTAAAGCTTTGTAGCTGCAAATAACATTTTCCCTCTTCATGAACTAACCAGTTTAAAGCCCGTATTCCCGGATGTACCACAGTACCAGTCCTCCGCATTCATTTTGCAAATTTTGTTTCCCAACAGAGAGTCTTTTGCCTATTAATGTTTGGTTCTCTGGCTGAGCTAACATATCCTGGTCTATGACCAGTCCTTGAGGAAAGAACTCCGGAAAAGTTGCAAGCGCGATGCTAATGTCCTGATCTTTTACGTGATAAACGTTTCTTCTTGGCAATAAAGCCCGGCTTGTTTCGCTTGACGAAACTGTGTCCTTCTCTGAGATATCTTTGACATTTTCAACTTGCAAGGGCCGTTCACTGGTAGCTGTTGTTGGCTCTGTGTTCTGTTGGTCGAGAATGGAAACATTGTCACTTTCACTGCTTGCTATCGAAAAATCACGTTTACTCTCGTTCATAGTTGAATGGATATTCTGGCTTGAGCGGCACATGATAGAGGTCCGGTTATTTTGCCAAGCCAAGTGGAACCCGTAACTCCAAGATGGCCTGAGTTTTGTTTTTCGCTTGCAACCCTCTGCAGGAAATAGCTCCTTGAGAGCTTAAACCACTTCACAAGGTGGCTGTTTTAACATTTCGAAACTTTGTACAGGCTGTCTAAAACCCTTCAGGCAAGTGTTATGGTTGCAATGTGATTGGCTAAAAGCTGAGTATGTTGATAATAGCTCATTATGAATTCTCCGTGATCACGTACAGCGGACACGCATGAATATTTAATCGAGTTTTTCCTTAAGTGCTTTTGTGTCTAACCGATACAGCTGTGATAGTTTCGTAAATCAAATTGCAAAATCGCGACAAGATGATACGTAAAAGTTCAAAGGATCCTTTCTCGATTGTGCCAGTTTGTTTAAGCAGTCTGCGATTATCAACAGATAGCTGCTAATGTTTTGGTTCTATGGAGTTTATTTGGTGAGCTAAACCGTCGGGAAAATTCTGTTTTTCAGCTGAAACATCGATGTGTTACATTAAAATGGAAAATATAGTTTACACTTGAGGTCGTATATTTGAAAACAAAAGCTGCTTTTAATTTCATTGCCACCGGGTGGTATCCCGTTTAATTCATTTAGTTCAACTCAATAAAACCCGGCTTTGTATAGCAAGCTGTTTTACGCTTTTATATACCGGAACGAGTGACACTACTTTTCCAAACCGCAATATTTCACTCCGCGGGAACTACAAACAATGTGTTATAGTTTAGACAAGGCGTATAGAGGATCCTGGACTTTTTTTCCTTGCATGTCAAGCCGAACAGAAACCATGAAACTTAACGGAAAAGAAAGAGCTGTGCAAATACAATTATTTAAATCTGTAGTTCAAGGTTAAACCGGCGACGGATGTAGGTACTTGATTTTCGTAGAAATCGCATCATGTTTTTATGATATTCCCTAATTTAGACTCTTTAAAAATTTGGCTTAATCTACTTTAGGTTTGATTTCGAATTAAATTCTTTTGGTTTCAATGAATCATATTCAGTGAATTCCCCCAGCCAGAGTTTTAACTTCAATACCTTGAATGAAAAAAACAAATTAAAGAAAAACGCAGTGGCATATTCTTCAGTGAGGTGTCAAACGAAGTTTATGTGATTATACTTGTCCTCTGTGACTGCGGTTTGCTTTTAATTTGCAATATTGTAAAATAGATATTTTGTTATCGAAGATTTTAATTACTTTTTTTTTCCTATTGAACATTGCAGGGATTCTGAACGCAATCCGCTATGTCATTGCTCAAACGAGTCAAACTTTATCGTCTCAGGGAAAGTATATTTATTATTTTTATGTATTTTCGTTATTAAAGGAAGCAGTTTTTTGAGAGGGGTAAAAATAGGTGGAATTTCATAATTCTCCCGTGAGAATAATTGGTTTAATAAGATCAATGCTAGTTATTTTCCCAGCTAGGCGCAAATAGAAATAACTTTAAATATTAAAAGTGCTAATTTCCAAATATCACGTACTGCAGTCCTGGAAACGTGAGGATCTGCGTTAAGTCGATCGTTAACGTGATGTGATGCACGTTTTGACTCTCACGGGTGTCAAAATAACGAAAAACTATCAATATGATTTCACGCAGTAATAACGAAAACGTCTCGCATTTGTTAACCATGTCAGTAAGGAAAAAGTTTATCATTTCTGTTATACGCCCTCTAATAACGAAACTCGATTGCTTTTGTTTCAAGCATGTCCCACGTCAATGACATCTTATCGCTCCCCTAGTTCGTCACACAGACTTCAACAACGAAAAACCTTCAATTTGGCACAGGCGTAAGTAACGAGCTTTTACCGTTTGACCATTCTTAATTGAAATCTTGTTAGTTTAACTTTTTCAATCTCTTCCGGTAAGGGCACCAGTTTCTTTTCAAGGCTGGTTCACATTAGCGCATGAGCATCAGCATAAACCAACATACGCAGGCGCAGTAATATGCCCTGACTTTTTCCACCTATAATTTTTCTATCACCTCCAAGAACACTTCCCTTTTATCAAACTAGCAACACTCCTCAATAATTTTCATGAGAATTCTGAGGTATACATTAACTAAATATCGCCTAGATGATTATTTTTGTTATTCTCATAAACCTACCATCTTGATACTAGATGCCATCTAGTATCCAGTGGATGGATTTTTTTGGATAATTTATTTATTGGCGAGGCCAAAAACAGTCTGCGTTTGAAGTGTATGTAAGTTGCAATAAATGTACATGTGACGGACATGAACTGTCTGTTCTGAGAACCTGACCTCAGTCCACTCATCACGAGCGAAACTTAAAGCAAAATACCGGAACGGTCTCCGAACAGTACACGAAGATTTACCGGAGCAACGGATTCCACCTGCCCAGTCAGGAATAGTACGTTCACTTCGAAAGTTGTGACGTCATCCGTCACCCTTGTTCTCAGTCGTTTCTTGAGAGATCCATTGAATATCAACGAGGGAAGCGTGAGCGGGAGCGCGAGAGCGAGCGTCAGAGGTTATGGTAGGAGGGAAGAATCGACAAGTCGAGCACTTTCCATTGGACCAAAAATTCCGAAATTTTCGAAACGGGGACAAATGGTACGGAAATTTCCAGGGACAAGTTTCAGAATATCCGGAAATTGTTGAATTTCCGAAAAGCGAACCATTCAACCGAAAATTCTGGAAATTCCGGGATGAAAATCAAATGGAACGGAAATTTCCAGGAAAATATGTTCGAAAATTTGGGTATACCTCACGAGGTTGTCCTCTTTTTCGGAAATCATGCAAATTCGCAATTTTCTATTCAGCGCTAGTTCTTTTGGCCGCGATGACAGCGAGTTGGACATCTCACGCAAGGATGACGGCGACGCGTGTTCGAAAATTGAAATACTTTAGAATATTTCCACTTATATGTCGAGAAATACTAGCAACAGCTAAATTCGTGAAGAAAGCGTTTTATAAAAATAATGCCCCTGTGGTGTACTTGTTTGTTTTGCATAGGTTGGCTAAGAAGTGTACAAAGATTTATAACGCGTGTAAAACCATTGTACGACTCATTAAACCCTTTGTTTTGCGGCTTTTTCGCTGCCGTTGTGGTTTGTATAAGGTCCATGCTGTTATAGTCTATAAAAAGTCACGAATTCGACATATCAGTGTTCTGTTTGCTTCGATATTTGCGATTTAAACCTCGAAGTCAGTGAAAAATTCTAAGCGAACAAAACTGTGCGGCTTGTCGTTTTCCACACTGGAAAAGTCTATACCATTCGCCCATGGAAATGTCCGGAAATTCACACCGGAATTTTTGGTCGAATGGAAAGCGCCCGTCGTCTCCTTCTCTCTTCTTCTTCCTTCCCACGATCCCCTCCGCGTCCACGAGGAGTTTCGTCTAGACTTACTTGACTAGCCACTTAATAGACTCTAAAGAGCTGACTGGGGACGAGTCAGAACCCACACCCTTTTAGTAGTGTGTTTTACAGCTGTTTTCGTGTCCCAAAATAATAAAATGTGGTGGCCATGTTGGTGTTCCAAACTAATCCTGTGGGTGTTTAACTCTTTTTTTTATGTAAACAGTTTATTTTGTTTCCGATAGATGTGCATGGCCGCGGTCGGCCGCGAGAGTGAAAGCTCGTGTATGTCTATTTTTGACAGTAAAGAAAACAGTAAAATTATCGACTTATATTTGCAAGTTCCTTAAGTTAATAAGAGACGAGATAACTAAACTAATGTGAACTCAAGACGCTTTGCTATCCGTTGGGACGATTTGATTATTTTACTTTTTGTTTTTATATGAAATTTAAACACGGAAGAGTGACGGAAATAGTTGTCGGATACGAAGCTGTCACGCGTAACATTTATTTGATGAACGTTCACACGTGTTGGTAGTCTATACGTGACCTGGCAGGCTTTTACCAAGTTTTATACAGATTATCGCTGTGTATTTAACTGTGTAATGTACTATGAACATGCATTTGCGCTGTCAAATAGACAACAATAACCTCGCTAGCTGGGGGACTGAAATCATCGCAATGGCAGATCAGATCCCAAGCGAACAACTCTTGACTAGAAGGAGACTCAGTACAATAGGAGAAGAAGACGAAGTTGGGAACAGAAGAACTGTGGCAGTGGTTTTTAAGACGCATCATAGATCAGCTGCGAGAAGGCCGCCTGAAAACGAACTGAAAGACTCCCAGGTTCAGTCCAACGTTACTGGTGCTAAGCTACGAAGGCGTCGTTTTGCTTTCACTGCTGCTTTACGCGCGGCTTACAGTGAAAGCTTCTCCGAATCGCCGCTCAAGGGGACCCCATGGGAGGAGGCTGCGCTCAGTTCCGCTTCCTTGGCCTCTGCTTCGTGTTCAACGCGGAGAAATCGAAAGCTGAGGCTGCAAAGAAGCGCAAAAGAAGAAGAATCCATTGACTTTTGTCTGAAATTATTTGGTTAGGATCTTGGGTTTTCGTTCATTTGTGGCTTCCTTGGCGTATGGGACTTTCAAGTCTGCAGAAAGAAAAGCTTGAGAATCAGAATGTAATAAGATTATATGGTAATGCGGTAATATGAAGCAAGGATTTTATGAGACAAGTTTGTAATGGTATTGTCTAGAAGGCCGCTGCGTAAGGGATGTATCTCGTTGATCACCGATACTAAAAACTGGAACTTTAATTGAAAACGTTTGTGTTTAGGTAAGCGGTCGAGTAATCTTAACTTAATAAGTTTACATATTTTAACTCGTGCTAGAGTTTGTTGTAGGAATGTTTCCCGAGAAGTCGTAAATGATTTATTAGACAAAATGTTTTTAACTTAATTTCTTGTAGTTTGTGCTAATGTAATTTGTTAATTATGGAGTACAGTTGTAGGCGTTATGATAATTAGAACTTATCTATAGTTCTCGGTAAAATTGCCAAGGAAAACGAAAACTAACGCGAAGAATCCAAGTGTGTAGATGATATATTTCGATATATTGTGATCACTCAAGTCGTGTTGTTTTTCGGGAGCGATTTCGATTGGGAGTAAGACCTCTTAACGTAAATCTTTCAAAGCTGTTAGAAATGAAAATTAAAATTATGGTCGATTGTTTGTTGATGTTTCAGTCAAGTTAACACGGGCCTTGCTTTCCACCTGCGCGTCTACACGTGAATCTCTCAGTCCGCAGGGTTGCCACAGGCCTGGAAATGGTCAGGGAAAAAAATTCATCAAGGTCAGGGAAAAGTCAGGGAACTATATTTTGAGTCAGGGAAAATTGACATTTTGAAGAAGAAAAGTCAGGGGAAATTGAAATAATTTAACATATAACACCATTGAAGGCTGGAAGAAACATTTGGGGTCACTGTGATCTCAACGGTATTTTAAAGTGAGTGGAAAGGACGGTTGTAAGTTCACGCCAGAAGCCGCTACTATATCTGACATTTTGTATTTATTTGGTCGGGGAAATTGTATTTTTAACAGTCGCGCAATTTTGACAAGTGATGTCTTTAGCGGCCATGTCTCCCGCTTAACCGGGGTGAACTAGGGGTAATATTGGAAATTCATACAGTTTGAGTTTATTTTCCCGGTTAATAAGTATTTTAATTACGCGAAAATTAAAAAAATAGAAAAAAAAATTATAAAGGTTAAGAAAATGGATCAACCATCGATTGATAATAGGATCTAAGCAACGTTCGTGCATGTACGTTAATTCACTTTTATTTATATTCATTTTTCAAGGAGACCGAACGTGTTTGGCCGGTCTGTGCGCATGCTCTATTGAAGTGCATAGTATTTAGTTAGAAAGGCTCTCAGCACTCATTACAGTTGACGTACACTAAGCGGTATTGGGTAATTTTTCTTGATACTTATCACGTGCTTCTCTTTTCATCTTGAAGTTCTTCACGTGTTAAACAAAACCTGACTGGTTATCATGTTTGCTCAAGAGACGAGAGGTTTGACAGGTGCAAAGATCTGTTTGTTTATACACACCCCCACCCTTCAATCGAATGATTAGGAAAAACTATCATTTCACGTGTTGTTGCGGTGTGGAATACAACTGGAAACTGAATAGTCCAATCCATTATTAAAAAACAATATTGAGGCAAAAATATATTTTCAAAAACAAATACTAAGGAAAGGCCCAGGAATGTACTTCGTTTTCCACTAGTGAGAAATTGATCCCCTTCCTTGCCCAGTGTTAATGGTTGTAAAAATACTGCTCAGGTGGTTAAATATGATCAATATATTTCAAGCAAATTACTCCATTTTCTAGATTTCGTAAAACCATATAAAAAAATTGATTGACAGTTATAATAATATTACTAGCTCTTAAGTTGAAATGTAATTAATTTTTTTGTAGTTAGATCTTGAAGAAACTCTTTTAACCTAAATTGTTTATTTAACTCTGTATTCCTTCTGCTAAATTTAGTTACTTTGGGGCTCCTACTTGATTAGTTCCATAAACTATTTAGTTGTCCCAAACTTCACACAATCAACCTTGTATTAAAACTACTTGTCTTCCTTTATCTCGTTTTTTCCTCTCTTTAACACTTTATTTTTTAATCAGAATTGTAAATTATTTCATTAGTGCTATTTATCATCTTCTATACGTAATTTGTATATATTTACATGTATTCTATTTTGTTCTGACATCACTGTAAACTTAATGTTTGTGAGAGTTTAAATTAAAATTGAATTGAATTGAATTGAATTGAATCAATACTGTACTCAACCTTTGTAACTGTTGTCTCAGAGAGTGGAAGAAAGGAAGCGCTTATTTGGAATTTTGGCCGTCACGGAGGGCGCTTATTCTAAGGAGGTGCTTATTCGTGGGTATCTTTCATTCAAGTCGCAAATGTGACTGACAAGGTGCATGCTCTAACAATTTTCGCTCCTGTAGAGTCTAGTTTCTGTACCTCCGAGGTTACGCCTTTCGCCATGTGGTTCAGTGCTTTTCAACCGTCACGGAGATTTCGCTCGACTGAAAACCATTGACAAGTGTTTCAAATACACCAGTCGGTTAGCTGCGGGTCGAGTGACCTCGGGCAAAGTGTATTATAAAGCGGCAACCGCTGCCAGGTGATGGTTTTTGTCAGCGAGTTGTACACGTGATGCTTCTTTTAGGACAAAACCCAGCAAAAGTAAAATTTCAACATGGCCAGACATCCCCGTTATTTCGTAATTTTTGTAAAAAATACAAGCCGACCGGTTCAAGTCTCCCGACATTCCATGTATCCCTCACGCTCTTGACACATGCAGATTACTCCACGGAAGAACCTCTATTGCTAATAAAATCCTTAAAAAAACTAACTTGTACCTAGCTGAGCCGACCTCCATGCAGGTGCTGACAGGCTTGTTACGTAATTACTGGCCACACAAGTTCAGCTAGCATGGTAAAGATGTTGTCACGTGCAAAATTGATGTTTTGTGAGTTCTCACGTGCTGTTTAAATTGAACTTGCCGGAGAGTTCCGGCTTTCCCGGTATAACTGAGTCGTTTACTAAGGTGTAAAGAATTCTCAGTTGATTGCAGAGTAATTGTATTGTATTTTATCAGAACAGTGCTTAATTTTGGTAAAGTATGTACAGTGCCGAGTTTAAAATCTTTACAACGATATTCTGGCCAACTAAAAACAATTTTAAAATGGTATTAATTTTGTCACTTTTATGAGAAAAGTAAAATCAATAGAAAGAAGAGGACATCTTGTATTTCAGTAAAAATAAATTATCGGTGTTTATTTTGTCTTTTAATGTGCATTGTTAAAGGAGCTTTTTGTACTCTTAATATGTGAGGTTTATATCTGGTGAACACTCACGGAAGACCTCAGAAGACCGCAGTTCAGACCATTGAACTGTCAACTGAATGATGGAAGATAAAATCTGGGCTAAACAGGTCTTGGCCGGGAATAGATTAAGTGCGATATCTGAATTGCAAGAACACAAGGCTACTGAAAGACAAGGAAATGCAGAAGTTTCCAAGACACACCAGAGTAGTACGGCCACGGAAATGCAGCCTGGAAAGAAGCAGATACAATTTAGCACTACCGGAAAATTTTCCGCTGTTTTACCCGCGGCTTATAGCAAATGCTCCGCTCATTCGCCGCTCAAAGGGACTCCCTGGAAAGATGCTGCAATCAGCTCTGTTACACAAATGAAAAGTCGAATACTAAGGTGTAAAAGAGGCTTAAAAGAGCAAGAACACATTGAATTTTGGCTGACCTTTTTTGGCTAGAAACTCAATTTCCGCAGACATCGTTGACAGGGGGAAGACAAGGTCAAGCATGTACACAAAAGTGACTATCAAAACTTAGAGGCAGTAACGATCAGTGTTTCGATTATAAGTGTCGTGAAAGTATTTATACGTAAATTTAAGGTGAACTACTGGGACTTTTTTCATGTGCAAAGGGTTATTTTTAGCTTTGCATATACTGTAGCTACTAAACAATGCTTAATTTTTTCCATAATATTATTTAATTCTTCACGGATGTTTGTTCTGTCATTGATTCGAATAATGGTGTAAGATTAAGGAACATTAGGTCACAGACTAAGATAACTGGAATTCCAACCATTAAATCAATAAAATCAAAGAAAGCTGTTGAACGTGTTTGACCCGCTTAAGGTCATCAATTTTTTTTTGCAGTTAGGTCACAACCGTTGAATATAAATTGCCTATTCTTTTCTTCAGTGTTTTAGACCTAAGCTGTTACTGTACTAAGACATCAAACATTATACGCCGCCTTATGTCAGATCTGTCATGACATTGATCAGCTAAAATATTTCAAGTAGGTCTTATTCTCAAGGAAATCGCTCTAGTTATTGTTAGATATGGTACCCAGTTTTTGTCGCCGATTACGCATACTGTCATGCGCAGTTCGGGTACATTTTCTTGAAGCCGCATGAGAATGCGTGTAGAGCCTCTTGGGCTGTCCACTTGGGCAAAATCTGCGTCACAGTGTTGGATCTTTCTAGACCTCTCTGGAATTTCCGAAACCAGGGGCCCGTTTCTCGAAAGCCCTGGAAACTTTTCGGGCCCGTAAAGCCACTTTTAGTTCATATCTAAAAACGGAGAAGTGTATACGCCTGAAACTTCTTGTAAGAAGAGAACCTCTGTTTATATTAAGAAAATGTGAATAAAACAGCTCTGTAATCGTAAGGTTCGAGATTTTGCTATGGCTTTCCGGGCCCAAAAAGTTTCCGGGGCTTTCGAGAAACGGGCCCCAGGAGAGATCTAAAACTGACGAGAGAAATTACCTTAGGAATAAGGCCTCTCTCTTATCCCTTATGCTCTCTTGCCCTTACCTAAAAATTTTCTGAAGTCTCGTAAGAGGTTTAATAATAATCTGTAGATCGGTCTCTACTGGATAGAACCATTAAGGCTTGATTGGTTTTCTTTTAGAACAGTTTTCAGTTTTTGAAAGTAATGCAGCGAGTTAGTCGCACGTGTTTCCCTTAAACCTTTGTCACCGGTGTACTTCCTCAGCCTCACACTTTCTGTTTGTCAAAAGAGGAAAACTAGACTGGGGGTTACTTGGTTTCGCTTATATTTTATGGCATTCTCAAAAAGTTATTTAATTTAAGCGTGTTGAGTGAAAAGCGAGTTATTTCAATGGACTAATCACTCATTGACAGCTATTTTGATTTTGGCTTTTAGATTTGTTAAGCCGGTTTTAGTTTCGTAGTTTTTCGTTTGTTTTAAGTCATCGAGTCTTGTTTCCTTTTACGGGCTTCTCTCCCCAGGATTTCGCGCGGCCGTTTTCTTCCACGTGGTTTTCTTTCGCGTCACTCACGACAGACTGAGCGAAAGAAGAGCTACTCTTAGTATAAGCTTTGTGCGAGTCTTTCGATTCACGTGTCCAAGTTGTTTGTCTTGTCTGTTAATAGTGTTCTTAATACTAGAACTATAGCTTTCATCTGTGATCATGTGTGAGTATGTCCTGTTGACCTTGGTTAGGCCCGCCACTGAAGTTCTTGTTTAGGCGCAACCTCGTTTCCAGGGCCTCTCATCTTGCCGCCCTCCTCTCTCGCTCCGGGGTGGCGGGAAGATGGGAGGCCCTGGGAACGAGGTTGGTTTAGGCGTTGATTCTAGACGGGTGAATATTTTATTAATAATATCAAGTGCTTTGCTGTTCATTTCCAGAAGTCGCATGAAAGTGTTTGGGTTAGTGTCCAGTAAAGATGCCTAGTTCTCCACGGTCTATCGTCCCGTATGCCCACACACGCCTACAGAAAGTGTGTGTATTTGTTAGTCAATCAGAATGAAGGTGATTGCCAATCAGAATAATTTTCAGTTTCAAGAGCAGCACATGCGATCGTTGTCTATCAGCGAATAGAAAACGATGAGAGAACCAATCATATTTGCGGACTTCTAATAGGACACAACTGACTGGCTACTAAAACTCGAGGGAAACAGAACTAGCACGAGCTGTTGACGTAATGATGGCGCGAGCAAAGAGAATATGTTATAATTACATTTTGATGATCAAAGTAAACGAGTTTTCTTGCTTTTGTCGCGGAATTTTCTGAAAGAAATAGAAAACATATTTTCCGTGTTTCTATCAAGCTTTAGTATAAATCTACTAGCGTTTCATCATGAATGCCATTCTCTGATTGGCTACGCTACTCACTATCTGTTCTGTTGAAATAGAAACACTCGTGGAAGTTTGGGAGAACTCGAAAAAGCTGTGGAAACAGCTCCCAAACTTCCACTCGTGTTTCAATTAAACAATTAGATTATGAGCTCGAGATTTCTATCGCGTGATAGTTGACGAGGGCGCAGCCCGAGTCAACTATTACGCGTAGAAATCGAAAGCGAATAATCTAATTGTTTTAATTTAAATCTACTAGTCGTTTAAAACTTTATCTAAATGCTTTTCACAGGCACTTCGCAAACGTCAGGAAGGGGCCTTCATTTTGTTAACAAGGGTACACTGCTACGCTAGTCACTATCTATCACAGAATAGGTAGTGAGTAGCGTGGTCAATCAGAGAACGGCATTCGTGATAGAACGCTAGTAGATTTATACTAAAACTCGATTGAAGTCATAGAAACACGGTATATGTTTTCTATTTCTTAAATATAAGTAAGCACGTCAGTTTGACGTCATGAAGCACGTCATGTTACTAAGCAACAAAACCTGTTAAGTCTAGTGTTTGGAAATCGAGCTGTTAATACGATCTTTCATTATTTTCACATGAAAATATAGCGGTAGTTGTACCGACAGAGCAGTCTTTGCCGAATTGACTCGGAACGGTCAATTCCCTGTATGAGAAGAATATTCATCACATAAACATCCAGTCCAAGATGATGAATAAAACTGCCATGATTCCCTGAGGGAATAGTCCAGTTTCGAGTTCGCCATGACCGCTGATTCAAAGCACTGAGAACTCATTTGCACAGGGTTAGCCGGTATTTGTGAATATTTTTTTTTAGGTCGAGGCTAACCCTGTGCAAATACGTTCTCAGTGCTGTTATTCAGCGGTCATGGCGAATTCGGAACTGGACTATTGGCTATTTCAAATCATTTAAGAAGGTTTAATCTTAGATTAAACGTTCGCTTTAATCGAGCTGAGATAAGTAAGCAAGTCTTCTCAAGTATTTCACCATTTAGAAACCCATGAATGCAAGTCCCTGAACTTACCTTACCGCTGATTTATTTAGTTCCGTCTGCTACGCTAGCGAATAGAAGTCGACATTTTTTGAATATCATAGTTTATGATTTGCATGTTCATTCGCGTGTAAAAAAAAAAAAAAAATTGAATTAATTATCGTCGGTAATTGCGAAATCGCCTCGACCACGCGTGGCGGGAAAAACAAGTCATGTGACTTATGTTTTAAAAAGAAAATCTTATCATGTAACGGACATTCGAAGTCAAGTCAATCAACAATCGCGAGCAAAACATCAAGATAGCGATCAAAGGGATCCGACACCCAGGAACACAAATTGTAAGTTTCGAAATCGTTTGTCGCTTCGATTTAGAATGTTGTAAATAATAATTTATCTTGTAATTATTTCAATTTTAGTTGATTACGATGTAACCACGGACGCAACGAGCCGTGTCTCTAGTTCAAATAAATCTGACAACGTTTGATCCCTGGTGGGCTAATCTTCAAAGTAAGTAGCGCCTTTAACCGCAGGAGCGAACCAGTCAAAATTTGTCATCGAAGATTACGCCGAATCGCGAAATTATCGTCAACCGCCGAACTTCGTATCACAAGTTCAAGTTGAGCCGTCACAGATTACACCGAATCGTCGTGCATGCTCTCGAATTACACAGGATCTTCATCAAGATTACGCTGAACTGTCTTTGCTAAGGACAAGTAAGAATATCTGATTTGTTTGACATTTTCATTTCATTTTCATCTTCATTGCTGGATTACCAAATCAAGGACGACGACCTCGCTGGTAGTAACATCGCATGAAAACGAGGCTGGAGCTAAAGCCTACACAAATTGAATTCTTCTCAAAATGCCGCCTAAAGTAGACGTCAAAACCCTCGCAGGAAAGATGGAAAATTCTGCAAAAATCCTGTACGAGTTAATAGAAGAATTTGAAATCATTTTCTCGGTAAAACCAGAAGTGAAAACACTTGAAACAGCTTTTAATCAAGTGGAGACAAGATACAGGCTTATCAAAAAGCAGCAAGAAACCATTT
>NC_138157.1:19106020-19256020 GCF_964199315.1 Orbicella franksi
GTTGCCACGTATCCAGGAAACGATGGCCTGGTCAGAAAGGCGAGAATCAAGACCCAGAATAGTGAATATGACAGACCAATCCACAAGTTGTGTCTCATAGCTACCAAAGAGGAACTAAATACTTAATTAAGCCTATTCAGAGAAACACTGACGCTATTTTCTCATGCTACTCATCATTGAACACTATCACGTTGTAGTCGTTGCTCAATTAGAACTTATTAATTAGACCTAATTTCCGCACTGGGGCGGAGTGATTTGCATGTTCATTCGCGTGTAAAAAAAAAAAAAAAAATTGAATTAATTATCGTCGGTAATTGCGAAATCGCCTCGACCACGCGTGGCGGGAAAAACAAGTCATGTGACTTATGTTTTAAAAAGAAAATCTTATCATGTAACGGACATTCGAAGTCAAGTCAATCAACAATCGCGAGCAAAACATCAAGATAGCGATCAAAGGGATCCGACACCCAGGAACACAAATTGTAAGTTTCGAAATCGTTTGTCGCTTCGATTTAGAATGTTGTAAATAATAATTTATCTTGTAATTATTTCAATTTTAGTTGATTACGATGTAACCACGGACGCAACGAGCCGTGTCGCTAGTTCAAATAAATCTGACAACGTTTGATCCCTGGTGGGCTAATCTTCAAAGTAAGTAGCGCCTTTAACCGCAGGAGCGAACCAGTTTATGTCATTTTGAACGCAAGATAACGCAGTAAAATCCTGGCCAATCGGAAAATTTATCTTCAAAGCTCAAACACGGTACTCGAGAAATCAGTTTTGAGAATTTGGTATTCTATCATGATTGGCACTCATTAAAAGTAAACGATGATTTGTCGTATTCTCTTAACCGTCTGTTTGAGATGCCTTGATGACGTTAGGTACATCATTCTTGGGTATTAGACATGCGCACTCTGCACGTGTCATTGCTTTTAGAAAAAGACACCACGGCGCCTTGTGAAGCAGGAGGCCAGTCTATCGATCAAAATCTTCTGTTGAGGACGTCTTGAAGACACTTTAGTATCGCCCACATTTCTGTTTCTGCTTCAACATTGAGGTGAGTTTAGCATAATAACTGGTTATGGTATTTCGTGCGGTAAAGCGTAAAATGGCGCGCTCTTCCATGCCTCTTTTGATAATTTTTTTTTCGTTTATTACGCAACGCCGGAATTTTTGTTGAGTCTTGTCTATGAGAGTGAGATTCGAAAATTCCCTTCAGCTTTTTCCTTGGCATATCCACGGACTGTTTTCAAAATCAAAGGACAGCCATTATTGTATATTTTACTTTGAACACAGAGTCGTTGGGCGCTTTAACGTTGTGGTTGTGCCATATTCAGCACATTACAAAACATAGCAAGTCACAAGTTAAAACAAAACGCTAATTTTCATTCGCATTACTCCGAGCTAGACTTAGCGAGTCAGTCGACAAGTCAACAGCCGTAAAGCATCGCAGCCCCTCACCGTCCTTCCGGAACAAATTCTATTTTTCGCCCGTTGCTATTTTCGCACTAACAACGAAAATAACAAAAACAGTCAAAGGAAAACCAGCTGGTTGCAAAGCCGTGTTCAGTTGAAGGATGGCCTGTTCCAGCTGTACCAGTACAATGAAAACGAGTAAACGTTATTGTTTAAATGAAGACAAGGATATAACGCCACTAGGTAGGTGAGTGTATTCCTCCATCCCAAATACTAAGCGACCAGCGAGCTAAAAACGAGAACGAGGAAAAACATGGCAGCCTGGCTGAAACATCAGTTCTTCCATATTCAACAGACGCGTTTTGCGATTTAACTCGTCACCCGATGGTTGAAGAAAGAAAACGGACAAATAAGGAACCGCACACAATTAATGCAACTCCGTATATCGTATGACAATTAATTGACACGTTGCGTCATTGCGGCAGAAAGATGTTTTTTGCTCAGTTAATCATAATTTCAAATCATTTTGGCGATCCGCAACCGTCGTTTTTCAACACGCTATGATAAAATTCGTTGGTTTTTTTTTCATATTGAGAAACGTTTCAAACCACTTTATCAATCGTTAAAGAGAATCTCAAAGCTGGATTACAAAATTCAGACAAAAAAAAAAAATAGCCAGCGACTGCAATACGAAACCGGTAAGCGCGGGGGAAACTTCAGTTATTGTAAAACTGGACTAAAATGTTTTTCAAACAATCCTTTCGCTGTATTTGTCTCTTTAATATTTGAATTTCATTGATATTAAATTTAAAAAAGTGCTCTGAAAAATATTGCTTTCTAATTTCTAGTGTCGCGAATCATACTTCTTCATACTTCGCCATGTCCCGGATGTTGGCGGCGAGATAAACATACTTATATTCGTAAACAGACCTTTGATGTTAAAGCGCCGTCCAAACGAATTGAAACTTTCATTAAAAAAATGTTAAACCAAGTGAAGGCAAATTAGGCCTACATAACGACAACGACATGAGATGGGCGTTATGTCGTTGTGTTTGAGCATCCTGACATAATCTGAACAGATAATAGCAACATAACAGCATTTATTATATAGACACGAGTGTTTTACTGGAAAATACACCACTCGTAAAATTCATTCGAAACTACATCCGGCACTCGGGTTGCGTATTTTCCATATTCTCACTAGTGAAGATATCGATGATTTCACTGATATCAAGTTTGTCTCTTAAATTGTACTTAAATTCGTTGGTATATGATCAAAACATCTTCGGGTCTCCCTCGAAAGTCTTCGGCAATCTTCGGTAATCTTCGGAAATTTCCGGAAAATGTTCAGCAACGTTCGTGTGACCTTCGGACAAGTTTTGAAGAATCTTCGGAAATCTCCGAAATGTGGTCGGAAATCTTCGGAAAATCGTCAAATACGCCGTCATCAGTATGTCTATATAATAAAAAGAACACAGACTTGTCTCACCTTTCGGTCTCACTTCTGAGTCGATCGCGACGGTGTTAAATCCTTCGGTTCAAAATAAGAATCACGTTCAATTTTTTTGCAAGTCTTGTGTAACGGCAGTGCCAGAGAATTTCGCAATAGTTATCAACAATTTTTATGCTGCTTAAGTCTCTTTGGTTTCAACTAAGGCTAGTTACTCAGTTGTATGGTTTCCCTTGCGTGCATGACGTTTCCACTTTTGATGTGATCAAATAAATGTCATCTTTGTCTGAATACACTGTCTGAGAATGTTTAATTTCCCTGAGTTTGCTGGTAAAAAAATACCCACGAAACTGCACGGAAAGCCGTTAATTTTGCAATGCTCTGATTTTCAGTGGTGCCATGTAAAAGAGTTTTACTAAAGTAACTAAAGCAATCGAGAAATAACAGAGAAATTTGTCAAAATCGAGAAAGAATCCCATGAATTTTTACGCACCATCTTGTCATTCATAATGAGCTGTTAGTCAATCATATTGCAGCCATAACACTTTCCTGAAGGGTTTTATACAGCCTGTACAAAGTTTCGAAATGTTAAAACAGCCACCTTGTGAAGTGGTTTAAGCTCTCAAGGAGCTATTTCCGGGAGAAGGTTGTAAGCGAAAAACAAAACTCAGATTATCTTAGAGTTACGAGTTTCACTTAGCTTGACAAAATAACCGGACCTCTATCATGTGCCGCTCAAGCCAGAATATATATTCAACTATGAAAGAGATTAAACGTGATTCCTCAACAGCAAGCAGTGAAAGTGGCAATGTTTCCATTCTCGACCAACAGAACAGAGAGCCAACGACAGCTATCAAAGAACGACCCTTGCAAGTTAAAAATGTCAAAGATATTTCAGGGAAGGACACAGTTTCACCGAGTGAAACAAGCCAGGTTTTATTGCCAAGAAGAAAAGTTTATCACGTCAAAGATCAGGACATCAGCATCGCGCTTGCAACTTTTCCAGAATTCTTTCCTCAAGGATTGGTCATGGACCAGGACACGCTAGCACAGTCAGAGGGCCAAACATTAATAAGCAAAGGACTCCGTGTTAAGAAACAAAATTTACAAAATGAATGCGGAGGACTGGTACTGTGGTACATTCGGGAATACGGACTATAAACTGACTAGTTCATGGAAAGGAAAAGTACTTAGCGTACACGTGCAGCATTTGAAGCTATAAAATGTTTTAATTGACAGGAAGGGTTTTGAAACAATGTCAGTAAAGAGTCACTCTCGATTGTTCTCAATTTAATCTTGAATAAATGCTAAAACGTTGATTTACCGAGTTGTTGAACGCTAATTCAAATCTGCCAAGAAGTGCTATACTGTTCTGTACAGGTAATTAAATATAACACGCACCTGTCCAATTAACGCCTTTTATTCTTTTGCTTTGCGTTTTTTTCGCTGCTTTTTACACGCGATCGCCTTCTCGTAGTCGGTGCATTTTTCCTCCATTAAAAAACTGCTGAATGGTTATCTCGTTGTTCCACGAGCACCCACCCGCAGCTGGAAAATAAGGACAATACAAGCATTGATTAAATTGCAATACAGTCGTCAGGAAGCCTGTTTGTAGCTCTAGTCTCGACTTTCTGAGTCCCCTCCTAGACGAAAGCTCCTTATTTCTTTGTCCCTATGTGGACTCAACTTCTTCCCATGGAAGTCTGATACCATTGAATTAGGACATCGTAACTTTTTCGATAACACTCGATTTACTTTTGACCAAACGCTGGATCGACCAGCCAGATCCACAAGGTTAAAAAAAGGCGGCCTAGTAGCATTTCTTCTTTTCGATCGAAAGGGTGTAGTAATTTTACTGAAGAACAGTATTATACAAGTTCCACTTATTTCGTTCGCTGCCGACGGCAAAACACTAATCTGAATGACAGTTCGAGTGGCGTAAATGTCCAAACCATTAATAACACTAGAGCCGTCTCAATTATGAAGCGGCGAGTCTTTTTATTATTCAGGGCCTTTGGTCAGTCTTCCATGAAAATTACAGAACACGCTCTTATGGCTAGCGAGAAGATACCAAAGCCGAATACCGGCCTGTTCGACCCACCATAACCCACACTGAATACGCGCCAGCCCCTCCCCCAAATTTCAGATGCAACCTGTCCTTCTGATGATATGCGCCCCCTACCCTCCCCCGAGTATATGCGTATGCTAGACTTGTACCTCCTAAAGAAAGATTTACGTCTTCCAATTATAAACTCCTTGTGGTATTATTGTATGTACTGATCTGAAATATAGACCCAAGCACTTTTGAAACGCAAACTTTCTCCCGACAATAAGTCATTCCTCCCTTCGCCGTCCCACCAAATAACCGTTTTGAGCTAAGATAACCCCAGGGTCCACTTTATCATTGGAATGTTAGGCTGATCCAGTAAATCCAAACCGCGAATAGATTATTACAGCAATTTTGCCCTCACTATACAACCGAACACACTCAAAGGTCGAGGCATGGGCGCGTTGGTCAGCCAGGCCTAAGATATGTTTTTATTGTGCCAATAAGCTTACAACAAAGTGGATAAGAGATATATCAAGTAACGTCCTACATGCGCCAAAGCCAGACACGTAAACCCCAGAAACCTCTTGTTAGGAAAAATAGGGACCGTGTACCCCCGACCAAATGCAGTGGCACCATCTTTGGGGTTTTAAGGTTGATCTATAAACAACAGAATGAAAAACAATCAGATGACGCTAATTACACAATAAAAATAAACCTTATGCGAAAGTGTTAGTGGCAAGGCTGACCGTAGAATGTGACAAGTTTTTCAACTATCTCTTTTTACAAACGTACTACCATATAAGCCTTCGCGTACTACGCTCGCACCCAGTTCTCTGTTCCGTGTCGGCAAAATATTAATTTATGTCAATACCGATTATCACAAATTGCATATTGGGAAATAGTAATTTGCGTGATTCTTGTGTAAAATTGTAAAACTGATTTTTTTAGTCGGACCGTCACACCTTTCGGTCTCACTTCTGATCTTTTCATTCAATGTTGATTTTCGCGACGGCGTTAAATCGTCCGGTTCGAGATGAGAATCACGTACAAAATTCTGCAAGTCATGTATAACGGCAGTGCCAGAGAATTTACCAATAGTTATTCAATCAGCTTATGCTGTTTAGTCTCTATTGTTTCAACTAAGGCTAGGTATTCAGTTATACGGTTTTCCCTTGCATGCATGACGATTCCACCTTTCGACGTTATCCATTTTGTTGTGATCAAATAAATGTCTTTGTCTAAATACACTGTCTGAGAATGTTTAATTTCCACTGAGTTTGCGGGCAAAAATACCCGTAACACTGCACGGAAAGCCGTTAATTTTGCAACGCGCTGATTTTTCAGTGGTGCCCTCGTAAACGAGTTAAAGTAAAGTAACCATTCCAATCGGCGAGGGAAATTTGTTCGGAAAAACTCTAAAACTGATCGCAATTCTGGTTTCAGTTATTTCAGTTATAACAAACATAATAATCTAGTGGCTTGTCTGGTGTTTTATTTGCTTACACAAAGCAAAAGGTAAGAAAACAGAAACACCCAGCAATAGCGATCACAGGTTTAAAAAGTGAGACTAAGCCCATTGTGAGTAATTTCTCGAAAACAAAATACAGTATTTTTGTAATAATGCTGTCAAATTTGCCAGAAAACCAGGAACTTTATTTTTGGTTATCCTAAAGGAAAAAAAACAAACACGAAACACAGCAGATTAAAAAGTAGCTTTTGACCTAATTGTGGACTCAATTTTGGATATAACCCGGCTAATTGTTCTCGGCAGTTTATGATTTGCCGTTTACCTCACGTATTCAAAAATTGTTCGTCTTTGGACCTCTTTTCCAATATCTGCATGAAAACATCATTTCTTCAAATTGCTTAACTTTCCCTTTTCTAACTGTTCCAAATTTAAGAGAACGGAGAAACTGTGCTTCGTTTTGAATATATTGAAATATGTTGACATGATAATATTCGCCGCTACTGAAACAGACAGAATACTTGAAAGCAAATTATTCGTTTTATAAATCAATTATCATTTCATTTCGTTTGGTGAAGAGCTGTTAAGCTATAGAAACCATAGTTTAGAAGAAAGAGGAAAAATCTTTTCCTTTTAGTCGTTCAGTCTTCCGAATCGAAACGCACAAAACGGAACCAGTAATATATGCGGATTCCTAACAAGCTGCAACAATGAGGTGTTAAATTAATTTTCTTAGCCTAATTAATGACTTTTGTCCGTTTCTTCTGAGGGGGCATTTAAATTCAGGGCACGTAATCCACATCCCAAACTAAAGAGTTGTAATTTACTCTGCAGACTTTGAAGGAACTTCTGAAGTCAACACCACTGTGTAGTCCATCACTGGCAGATCAATGTGGCTTTCCATGGAACAAAACGTCCAAACAGATCTGTTAGAGCCACAGAGAAGTGCGAATGCAAGCGCAGCTTCAGACATGTCGAACGAAGAAGATGAACTTCTAAACTTGCATCAGCAGCAAGCAGAAACGTTTTCACTGGCTATAGTTTCTGTTGCATCCAAGGAAAGTGAAAATGCATCGAAAAGAAGCCAGCAGAAGACAAGCAGAAGGGATATTACTGGAGTTCAGGTGCAGCCAAACAGTGTTTCACTTGCTTTCGGCGCAAAATCCACTCTGCGAGGTACGCCATGGGAAGAGGCCCTTGGTGGCGTTACACGGCCGCGCTCGAAAAAGGCGGGAAAACCAACTCAAAGAACCATTAAGGAGATGGAGATTATTTCTTTCTGGACACAATTTTTTGGTTAACCGATCATGCCGTCTTCGTGTTGGGTGTCTTTTAAAGTAATTAATTATAGCAGAACGCTTGGCAAAGAACGGCATTCAGTGGTTTGTCTACGGTCAAACAAATTTTATAGTGTTGAGGTTGTCTGTGAAATAGAGAAAGCGACATTTTAATAGCTTCTGTAAGAATGATGTAGAGAAATTTATTTATCATTGTCTCATTTACAGCGAGTTTGCTGGTTATAAGTTATATAGGAAAGTGATGTTGCATTTCTATACATAAGATACACAAAAAATAATAAATTTCCATCTTGGTAATTTTGTAAAATAGCTTCGACAACTGATGTAGTTTTCTGAATATGTGAACTCGCGGTGTTTGTTCTCATGTTCGGTCAACTATGGCTTACCTAGGTTCCCGCGGTTTCGTCTTTTATATTTTTTAATCACATTTGAGCCGTCAGAAGAACAAAGAAGAAAGATATAAAACCCCTTGGTCAGGGTATCTTTAATTGAATGGGACCGTCTTTCCGGCTAACGTAGTTCGCCGTTTAAACGTTTCAACAATTTTAAACTTCAATGTACAATCTTCTGAATTTGAGGTATTTGTACTTATATTTGTATTTACTAGATCAGTATTTTATCGGACAATCTGTATTTATTTGGGTGAGGCCGGCAAGAAATCTTGAAAAGCCAAAGAGATGATATGATTCAATAAAAAGCGATGTTTCCGATTTGTGTGACATATAATTTGTTGTATTATTTATTATCTTCTTAAAGGAGCTACGTCACGGTTTGCGCATATTGAAAAATTCAGCCTACATTTTCCAAGTTCGTCCTTTGTAACCCGTGTTGATCTTCTCCATCCTTAACCATCCTTCATGGTTTATTATTATCCCTTTGGTGTTTTTCTATCTTATTAAACTTTTATTTTCAGGTTTTCTTCACTTCAGAGGTAAATTTGTACTTGGCTAAAATACTGTGACTGAGCTCCTTTAATTAATTTTCTTGCTATCACAACGTTGGCATCTTATAACTCTTGTCTTGTATGAGAAGTTAAATGAGTCGGTTCTTAGCCTTGGCAGCCTTTCAGTTTAAGTAATTGAAAATGAGGGAACCCTAATTTTTTCGTGGCTTAATTAAGTAGTTCGCCCATAAAAAAAAATGTGTTAGTTCACTTATAGTTTATCAAGTTTTTAAAGAACTCCCTGAGAAATCTCCGAGGTTTTAGTAACGTTTGTTTCTATAATGCTAATAAAAAGCTAATACCTTTTCAGCAAGGGCGGCACTCGTTTATAATTACGTCATAGCCGAACATGGTGAGCAGTAGTTGCGTCACTGCTTACGTCAAAGGGTGACTAATCCTTCGACTTTCGGGCTTCACAGCTCAGGAAAGCCAAGTTAATAAAGCTTCAGTCACTTTTCAGCGGTTTTAAATACTTTTGAGTTATCAACACTTCACTATTCTTTTTTGTTTCATTAAAAATCGAGTGTCGTCAATAAAATGCTTGTATGTATTGCCAACTTTCAGGTAGACATAATGTCGAACGTTGGCAGAGTGAGCTAAGTTTACTCTGTGACTGACACTACTTGTCCATCTTATCAGGTACTCTGCGTCTAGGATCTAGGACTAGCATGGTCATTTAATCTAATATCTTTTTAGCCCAGTGCGAGGGCCGTATAGAGAGAATATCGGCCCGAGATCTTGACTATGCGAGGTCTTTTCAGAAAATGTCAACTGCCGATATTTTCCCAGTCAGGTACCGCGGCTTATAAGAGGTTTATTACACGACTGAAACTTTTTTGAAAATATCCCTCGATCACTGACTAGAAGGACATCGTAAACTTCAATCGTGCAATTCTGATTGAGAGAAGACTAGCGTTCACTCGCAATGAATTTAAGTTTACGATGCTATCTAAAACAGAAGTCAGGTGATAGGCTTACGCAACTGGCACGCCCTTATTTCCTCAGATCCGACGCGAAAGTAAAAATTTATTTGGGGTTATTTGTCTAAGACTTTTTTCCGACGTTTTGAGTGTCAGCCCTTGGTCAGAGCAATGGCTTCAACGAAGGGCTGACTGTGAGTCCGATGGAGAAAATCGTTCAACTAAATTAACACCGTTGGTAGCAAGTAGTTTTGGTTGTTCTATACTTTATGTAAGTAGTAGTAATAATCATTACCGGAAGTCCCACCGGGGCTAAAACAATCTTAATTTTGTAACCACGCCTTGTTGTTTAATGCTCAGTGACCGAGCCTCAATTCGCAGAATGGCGATCTCCCTCTCTCAGCTAAACTCCAGAATACCCGGCCACTTATTAGCATCTCATTGAATAAGAATAGCAACTATTGTTATATACCTCGTTCTTCAAAGCACTCCGGCACATGTAAATCAAGTGGCCGGGTATTCTGAAGTTGCTCCGATCTCTCTCTGACTAGTTTTATGGAAGTGTCTTTTTCCCGTGTAACTAAATGAAACCGTACAAAGATCATGTTGGTGGCTAGCCGAGGAGTTGGCTGACTGATTTAGTAAGGTGAGAAAAATTAACTTCTCATACTTTCGTTATCTATACGTTTGTCGTACTACATGCCAGCCATCAGCTTTTATTGGATCGGTCGGTATAAAACGCAGACTGCGGACCGGAGGTAAAATGCAGACTGAAGGGAAAATGCAGACTGCAGAATCTAGACTTTTCAACTGAATCGTGTTATCGTTTCCATCATTGAAAGCTAACCGTAAACAGGCTAACTGGAGCGATGTTTAAGCTAACCCGGTTAAGTGATATTTAGGCTAACCTGAGTGATATACAATCTATCCGGAGTGCAGCCTTTCACTGCGATCACAGGCAGCCCAAGCTTTCTCTATGAACCACACAAGCAACACAATATGGCATCGAATTATAAGGGTTTATATGGGATTTTCTATGAGATATCCACGGAGGTAGTTTAAAGTGAAAATTCTCAATAAAAATGGCTTACCTTATTCCATGGATGTATTGTTTGCTCCTGGTGTGGTTATTTAACCGATTTAACTTGATTTAAGCGACTTTTTTGAATTGCGGTTTTCCCTTCATAAAAAGAGGACAAGGCGAAACGCCTCAGTTGGGACAGCCTGCCGAACGAAGTCAAAAATCCCAAGCTAAAATGTGCCCACAGCCACAAATCCACCGCAGAATTCAAGGGCAAAGGTTGATCTTTCATTTCAATTCTCTAGCCACACAATCGCAGCCCTGTGAGTGATGCCAGGCAGCTCTTTGTGTCCCCAGTGAAACGATATAACGATGGAAGAGCTCTGTGTCCATTTGATCCACAACACAATGACCGCTGAAATTGGCTTGGTAACCTCGTCATGTTGGCAAACTAAGACTTGCGGGGGTACTAGACCGCAATTTGTCAACCAAACTTCTTGTAACATCAAGGGGTTCTTTCAGGTCGAATTTACAATGCAAAATAAAAATCGTACAAAATGCTTTTGCAAAATGGCTTCAAAACCAAAGAAACAAAAGATCAACGGTGAAAGTTGCATAGAAACTGAGGAGATACAATCAGTTTTGAAGTGGAAGTCACTGATTTCATTCTTTATCTTCAGACTCATACACCAGGCTGATTTCGATATTTATCATGTTGTCTTAGTTGTCTTCGTACCAAGTTTCCTCACTTCTGGTCTTTGAAAGGTACGATCATTCTGAGGGGAGCTGCACGTTCCTCAGAACCTTGAGCAGGCGATGCTTCTGACACCTTTACACCAATGAAATGACAGTTCAGATGGTGGATTCCACAAGTTCTTGTGGGCAGCGCAGTTGGGAGAAGGTCTCCTTAATGCATTCACATTTGAGATGGATGTGAGTTTAAATGCATGGCTATAAAGCATTGTATTTCACAGCGCCCATTTGTATTTCATGTCAGTGAATCCGTGGATGGATTCAATGGAATGTCGATGATGGATGGTGGAATCCACAAGTTCTCGTGGCTAATGCAGTTGGGAGAAGGTCTCCTTAATGCATTCACATTCCAGATGGTGTGAGTTTAAATGCATGGTTTTAATGCATTGTATTTAACAGCGCCCTTTGTATGTCTTGTTGACAAATCCATCAGTGGATTTGTTGACGGAATGTCGACGATGGAAGGTGGAATCCACCATATGTCATTTCATTGATGTGAAGGTGTCAGAATCATTGCCTGCTCAAGTGTCTGAGGAACGTGCAGCTCCCACCAGAATCGTCTTGCCCTTCAAAGACCAGAAGTCAGCAAACTCGGTACGAAGACAACTTGGGTTCTTTAATCAAGAAAATGACTAACTGAGCTTTTATTCATGCCAGAATAAAGTGGCCGTAATAACGAGGTGGCTTTAGGGTTTCACTATAGAAGTTAAGGTGGCTCCCTATAGTTTTACGATTGTACATGCGCATAGAACAAAAGCTCAAGTAATCTGCGTGCACTGAAAGGAAAACGTAAGTGTTTTCTGATTTTGGTGATGTAAACACGAGGACAAAAAGCAAAACTGACAGTGAATTTTCTCGCGTTTCCTTCGGTGAATTTTTTAAAATTTGGCTCAGCTGTAACCACATACAGTTCCTACAAAATACCTCATTTTTGTTAAAATCTGTCAGAGCTAATCTAATATATTTAAAATAATGGCAAATTACAGAATGTTGGAAAAACTGTTCGAACAACCTTGACTTTTTACCGATTCAAAATGTTAGGCAATATGATTTCCATGATGTGGCAAAGTATGAAAAAATTTCACCAAAGGAAAGTATAAATATTAAAGAAATTAGGCCAGAATGTGGAATATATGTGCCTGTTATTAGATGAGTTGTTGCCATGGTAACAGCCTTAATCCAAAGATTGACAACCAAGCTTTATTTTAACAGTACCCATACTGGTAAATCTCTACAGGGTAAACTTTAAGAGAAATTAACTAAGTTTCCTTTTCTAGTACGTGCTTAATAGGGAGGGTGTTTATAAATACTTTAGGGAGCCACCTTAAGGTGAACCTTAAAGGCTTAATGATTTTTGCCCTAGGGTGAAGTGTCAACCAAATAATGTCTTGTCAATATTATAAATTATTATCAGGACAGTTTTAGTAATCCTGTTTTTAGATCTCTAGTTCTTATTACTAAATTAATAATCAGTAAATGTTTCCATTGCTTTGTTTGTTTCAGAGTTTCTGTGATCAGATATCCCTCAAGGGGGCAGCATTGCAACTGTATAAATGATAAAAAGTTTGTTGTGTCGATGATGGAAATTTTGTCATCTCAGTGTTGACTCCAAAGGAATACATGAGATGAGACATTAGGTGTGGTAAGTCAATTATTCTGAGATTTGAACAGTACCAGTAACTGTTGTTATTTACACTTGTTGACATTCCAAATGGCATTTTGGGCTTTTGCAAAGTCTGGCATCAATAGCTTGATGCCCTTCAAATGAGAAAAGAATTGAACAAACAACAGAACCACTGCCCCTAGCCACAACACAATAACAGCTGCTAATAAGCAAAAGAATTACAAGCTTATGAGAGCTGCTACACTTCAGGGCATTTCAACCTAAAGCTAAAATCTACACTGAGTGTATCGGAGGCAATAAATGGGGCATCATAGTCCCGGAAGTGTAACATACATTTCATTCAGTTTTGCTTTGTTCAACAAAATGGCAAACATTTCTGTAGACTTTATAACTTATGAAACACAGCACTATGTGAAGGGAGCTGCCAGCAACCAAATTAGTTTCTGAAGAACTGAGACATGCTAAATTAGGTTCAGAGGTATGTTAAGTCTGAGCTGGACCAAGTGATCCATACTGCCTGATTTTGTCCCAGTTTCTGTAGCATTAAGGGCCCATTAATTGATCTTTTCGAGCCATTGCTAAGGAAAATTTATGCTCATATAACCCCATCATTTTTAGTTAGTTCAGAGTTATTTCATGTCTTTTAACTTTTTCATGATCAGTAACACAAGTGATGATGCCATCAGGCCACCCCATTGGTCATGTGACTAATACTGAAAAAATGCAAAGGCTCCCTGACAGGCAAATTGCGTTATTGGGATTTTTTTTCATTGATTTAATATTTAAAATTTAATCCTCATTACCCTATGCATAGATTTTGTTTCATTTCTAAATGGTCAGATTTTGAGAGAATTTCAAAATATTGAAAAATTCGTAATCTGAAAAAAGCATGATTTCAAATAAGGAATGCATGGCTACGTTTCCAACGTTGGCCTAATTCAAAATGTGTCAAAAAAGGCTGGATTTGATGAATGGGCCCTTAGGCGACTAGGAGTATTTCTACTCCCCCTGGATGATATGCTAGTCCATTGCAGGGCATTAAATTACTCATTTACATTCCTGGGTGGAGAGAGGCACTGTGAAAGTAATGTGTCCAGTTCAAGAGCACAATGTAATGACCTAGGGCTCAGGCAGGGCTGGAATCTGGACCACGTGGTCCACAGTCCTGAGCAATTAGGCTAACACATCTCTCACTGTTTACTAATTACAAAGTAGAGAGAAACACTGAAACAATCTCACAAGCCAGACTGAAGTTAAAAAATTGCGCATTATTTTGCACAAATCAGGGGAAAATATCTGTAAGTAAACTGGTCCATGTCAAGTGGTGTAGTGTCACCATGGAGTGAAAAAGAGATAAATTTTATTACTCACAGATTTAAGTATTTTTTGGCCAGTAGGAGTGAGCAAACACAAGTGTATTGGGTACCGATGAGAAAGAACTGCCTGAAATAGGCACCAGATCCGAAATTTAGTAACACCCAGTTTTTTGAGACCTATTCGTGTTAGAAGTTTGTCTTGTGACGAGATCAGATAACATTAATTTTGTGCTGAGACTCATTTACTAAGTGAACACCGTTTGATGTCATTCCTATAAAGCTAGAAAATATCCCTACTCTACTTTCGGTCTGAATTGATCCCCCCACCCGGCCCCACTGGAATTTTCAGTTTGATTTGGCACATGCTAAAAGTTTTCACATAGTTATGACAGCGCTCACTTATTCCCACCAATGTGGCCTGGACAATGTTTGACTCTGGTCTGGTACATGTACCATCTTTCCCTATCGTTAGAATATCTTCCTCAGATATTCTGATCGCTTCTTGCTTAATGCCAAGTTCATTTTCCAGTTTTCTTGTGTGTTTTTATCATTACTAAAACCAACAGCAACAAAGAACTGAAAATATTATTAACTTAACAAACGCCTTTAACGATTCTCACCTGGACTTGACTTTTCTTTGACCGAAACCAAATCAGTTTAAACGAATGAAGATTGGTGAAACACCCATGCTCAAAATTTTGAGAATGAGAATAAAATATCAGAAGTAAAATTCAACGCGCAACTTGCACAGTGTTTTTCAACTGAATGTTTCTACGTACGTTGAGTGACTGTTGTGATGTTCTTAACACGACACGTGCGCGCTCGTGCACGCGTAAGTGAAGAGAAGTTTATTTTCTTTGTCCTTAGTTTTCCTATATTTTACTATTTTGCCAAAATGATGCGTTTCTCAATTACGTTCGGTAATTGATACAGCCCGTGCTACAAGTATAACGTTCCTGTCACTTATGTATCAGTCATTTCCAGCTCTGTCCATGCCTCCCCCTGGCCGAGCCCGGGAATTAGGTGTCTTTGAAAACAAACTGCCAAATGCCCCACGGCTGGGACAAACTACAATCGTGGACAAAAGTCCTTGGGACACTTATGTAATTGAAGGAATTGTATGTGTTTTACTACTGAAGTCTTTTCGCTGAAACTTACGCTCACAAATTAAGAAAAGTATTTGGATTAGCGTAACTCTTACTGCACTGGATTCTAGGTTCGTCGAAGTGAAAGTGCGTGCATTTTGAAACAAGTTTAATCACAATTTAATTAAAACCAAACAATTTTTGTCACAACTATGACCTTGTAGTTTGAATATATTTTTCAACTATTCTGATCTCTTCAGGCATGTTGTAAAGTTCGTTTTCAATTTATATTTGGCGTGTAATAGCCTCTTCCAGGCGTTCAGTTAGTTGGGGCGCAGCACGAAAAAGAAAGAAAAAAGAAATAGGGTGGAGGTGCGGCGAGAGAAAGCGAAAGAACGCCTCTGGGCAAACGTAACAAAAGGTCGTTTTTTTCGCGTTGCGCTTCTCCCCTATTTTTTCGCTAGCCGTTTTTCGCGCTGCGCCCCAACTAACTGGACTCCTGGAAGAGGTTCAGTTAGTGTTAAATGGAACAGCAACAAAGAAATGAAGAAAGTTAGTGATTCGTGATGATTTTTTTCATTAAGTTTCAGTTGATAATTTTGTGTAGTATTTAGTGTTAGTGTATCATGTTGACATTACTAGACTTCTTAATTTCTTTCTCTCCTCTCACTGATTGAAATCAAAACTTGTTAGAATTTGGGCTGCCTGCATGCATTGAATGGATCTTGAATTTTTGATTGAGGAATTGGTCTCAGAGCAAACAAAAGGAGTTGGGGACACTCAGCAAATTCTCTTCTTGGGTTTCTTGATCTGTGAAGCATAGAATGGTCCTACATCTAAATTTTCTGGCACAAGATTTAAAACGTGTTTAGGAACAATTGGACTTCTGCATGTGTTGAATGGATCTTGAGCTTTGTACAAGAGGTTGGGTGTAAGAACTGGCCCACAAGAGAGCTGGTTCCACCCTGCAAATTCTCTTCCTGAGTTTCTTGATCTGTGAAGCATATACTGGTCCTGCGTCCAAATTGCTGACTTAAGATAAAAATTCTGTTTAGGAACATTGTGACTGTCTGCATGCACTGAATGGATCTTGAGCTTTGTACAAGAGATATTGGGTGTAAGAACTGGTCCACAAGGGAGCTGGTTCCACCCTACAAATTCTCTTCCTGAGTTTCTTGATCTGTGAAGCATAGATTCGTCCTACATCCAAATTGCCGGCACAAGATTTAAAACGTGTTTGGGAACAATGGAACTGTCTGCATGCGCTGACATATTTAGGTACAATACTATAAAACTCGAATAATATTTGATCCTATGCAGTATTCAAATCAATTTTTTTGCTCCCTTTAAAAAAAGCCAGTGGATAATTACACTTGATTTTTCGAAACGCCCTATTTTTGAACCAATTTCTGTTCTCCAGGGTCCAGGGCAGGTCTGAAATAGGGTATCAGAGTTAAAGAGGATGTGTAAAATAGGGTTTGAACATGATACATTTTGGTCCGAAGTAATGATTGGTAAAGGTTTTGAAATCCTAAGAAGCATGCTCCCACCAAAAATTTAAAGCGGCTTCCCCGATCCCCCTCCCCACCAGGTCAGTGTTATTTATTCATTCACTCTCACTGTGCAGATTTCCAAACTTCCTGGTCAGTACAAAGAACATGGCCGCTTTGAATCGAGCCTTGTTTGCGCTGCTCCATTGCTTTGGGTTTCCAAGCTCATTTCTAGAATTATTCTATACATGTTGTTCTGGGTTCAAACATTGAAACAGTTTTCAAAGTTGTAGGTATGGAGCGATTTCACTCCATCACTCCTTCACTTCTTGTTAGTCATTTCGAACATTCCGCTGACCAGTGTATGAGGCTCTCACAGTCGCTTGCACCGTGTCAAGTTATTCGAGAGGTAGAAGGTGAAACGATTTTACGACTGTAAGGAAAGGATGGTTCTCTCTTGACGATTCGATTATAAGGGAACGTATTCATTGTTTTTCCTTCACAAAGCCCGGGCGCAAAGTTACGTGATACTAGTGGCAACTTAAAGCGCGACAAGAGCTAGCATATTGTGAGTTCGAAAGGAGTCGATATCGAATGATTAAAAGCTCCAGGCGATTTTGTAAAAACAAGAAACGGAAAGACAAGCGCTGCCTTTCGGTAAATGGTTTCTTGACATAATCGTATGCGTTAAAGAGAAAAAACATTGAAAAAGAAAAGGAAAAAAAAACTTAGCTACCTATGAGATTTGAACTTACATATTCCCGCGCGTGACGTAAACGATTATCCCACTGCGCCACTTGTACAAACCGCCGAACTAATAATGTGCAAATATTAATAATATACCAATGTACTGAAACGCTGGGTAATTAGCACGGCAGGCTCAAGTGAGTTCCGAGTTAAAGTCAATATAGCCGTGATTAATATTTTAACGAGATACGGACAAGAGAATTGAGGAGAGTTCGAACTTTACTACAACTGTGCTCGAACTATACTCGAACTATTTATTATTGCTTCGATTAACTTTGACTTTTCATTAATAGTACTCGTGACAGGCAACTTTACTGTAACTGATATTGGTTGTCTCTGTTTTTTTCGTTTTAATTATGGCATTTTAGGTTTGACGCCATTCTTCTTCAAAAAGAGTGCAATGATGAGCGACTTGTTGGTGACTTAACATGGATTCATTCACGGATCTTGTTTGAAAGACAGATTTACTACACCTTTTGCTGTTCATTTACAGAAAATAAACATTTGTTTCCAAGTTTCTTTCATTATGATCATTAAACTCTCATTAACACCAATATGACCTTCATTTGCGCGTAAGGAACGTTCAAGAAAAACATTTACATATGCATTAACATTCAAAATCATCAAAAGAAAAACAATACCTTCATTTGACATTCATTGACTGTAAATGTATTTTCATTTTGGTCGAAAAAAAATTTGTTGTCACGAAACGACAATCATTTACACTTTACGACATTCAGTTTTCAACAAAAGACTTTCAATAACACAATTTGCATGAGAACTAACATTCAATTGCATTACTATGCAACCATATCCATGAAGGTAACAATCTTTAATGCGGCGAGACAAACATTACAGCCATAATAACATTTATTTTTGAAAGATAGAATATCAAATTCGCTGAACGATTTATCCTTCAGTTGCCACACTAGTAAATAGTAAATAGTCTTCGTTGACATCTTCAAAAGCCCTGACTATCCTTTCGCGGTGTTCAAATGCGATTCTATTTCTTCGTGGCATTTCTGGACAAATCGAACTGTCACTACATGTACATGTATGTCACACGAATACTGTAATGCGCCCTCTGAGTTGTACGCAAAAAGTTTCGTAAGTGGCCGAATTTATATCTGCAAGGGGAGGATTGTGAAATCATGATTTGAAAAAAGTACATATGGTCCCTTGTTCTATAATCAAATTTTCGAGGAAAATTGGGCGAGATATCTCTGTTCAAAAGAATTACGCTAATGAGCGATTGTTTTCTCTTAACGTTAGGTGAAAACACGGTAATGTATGTCTCACCGCATTTAAGATTGTTACCTTCATGGATATGGTTGCATAATAATGCAATTGAATGTTAGTTCTCATGCAAATTGTGTTATTGAAAGTCTTTTGTTGAAAACTGAATGTCGTAAAGTGTAAATGATTGTCGTTTCGTGACAAAGAATTTTTTTTCGACCAAAATGAAAATACATTTACAGTCAATGAATGTCAAATGAAGGTATTGTTTTTCTTTTGATGATTTTGAATGTTAATGCATATGTAAATGTTTTTCTTGAACGTTCCTTACGCGCAAATGAAGGTCATATTGGTGTTAATGAGAGTTTAATGACCATAATGAAAGAAATTTGGACACAAATGAATGTTTGTTTTCTGTAAATGAACAGCAAAAGGTGTAATAGGTCTACTACTTACAGGTTAGATAGTTCTACTTCTAGGAAATACTCATCTCACATCTATGTTTACTTTGCGGAACACTGTACGGAAAGTAAATCCTTTAAATCAAGGCGCTGAACTTGCGAGATGAAATTTGTACAAACTAAATGGCGTGAGGTTGATCCCAGCGCTAAGGTAACCTGTAGGCGAGTCACAGTTCAACTTGCTTGGCGGGTCCAAAAATTCAGTACACTTTTATTAGCCTGGTTCAGTGATTTTTACATCGAAGTCTGTCTTGGCTCCTCTCGGAAACTTCAGGTACACTTAAAAAAACTTATTAACTGAAAAAAAAAAGATGAAAAAAAGGTACACTCAACAAAAGTTTTGGAAAAGTGGGGTCAAATTTATCAATTGTGTTGGAGTGTTAGTTGAAGAATGAGAATTTTAGCATATTCAGTAGGGTCAAATTTATCAATTTTGGTAGTTAGTGAACAAAAAATTAAGATAGTACAATTTCTGAAAGAAACTGGCAAACCCTTTGCATTTCATTGTGATAAATAGAAAAGACCAAAAATATAGCTCTTTTTTTTTTTCTTCTGAAAAACAGATTGGTTGGCAAGACATTGCAAGCTACTGACAATGTTGTAGTGGGCTGGAAAGTGGGTCTATAATTCTGATACAAAATTAATTATCACCACAAGCTTACATGTTTTCGCTTACTTCAGACATTTCTTTCGAGGATTAATATACAAACACAATTTGATATTTACGCCCTCCCATACTTTTGGCGCGTCACGCGACACATATTCCTCTTCAACGGGGTGGAGTGTGTGACGCGTGACTAGCCACGTGCGTGACGAGCAAGTGAAAGACGTATTTATCAACTTGAAGTTGATAAAGGTAAATTAATCGTCGTGTAGGGTTTGGGAAGCTGACGTTTTGAGCGCTAGTCCTCGGTCAAAGCACTCTTCATGTGCTACTTTCTTAAGGGTTAAGGTATGTTAAAATTTTGGTTTTCAAAAGGTGAAATTTGTTATTAAAACATGTGAAGAGTTTCACTAAGGTCAGGCGCCCAATGTTTTGCTAATTAGATGGTCTCAAAAGGAAGTGAAAGGTCGCATTATTTTCAACTAGGGCACATACAGTCCATCACGACCATTATATTTAAACAAAAAGACTGAATCACGGAGTGTAAATGTATCGTCTTCTGGGTTACCCCAGGGCTACGATCAACCTCGCACCATGTAGGACATGTAGGTAGGGCTTTTATCCAGAAACCGCGCTTAGCGTTTAATATTTGAGGGTATGTAGGATAGGACCACAAAAGATTTCGTATATCCTAGGCTAGTCTTACAATTTCTTGAGGGTTTTCATTTTGGTAGTTCAAAAAAATTAACATGTGAAGATAGGTCGATATTGGGGAGCTTAAACAAACTAACTACAGGACGGTGTGAACAGCAACTTGAATGGCGGCAAACAAAAGGTTTACACAATGGCTTTGCACGCGCTTTACACACCTTTGTACACTTTGTAGCCGCTCAGTATGCAAAACAACTTGAAATGACGGAATTTTACGTATTTTGCGGCTTTCTTTTCCTATTGCCTGTTTACCATGACTCAAAACGTTTCTCTATGTCAGCGAAATTGTTTGCAGCTTTCCACGAAATATAAATCTCGGGGATATCAAGGTATTACGACAAAAACTATATTCGCGCTCTGCAGCAAATCGCCACCGGACAATTTATATTAGTCCAAGCATTCAAGTTGTGTGTTTGCCTTGTTATACACTTATTCATTGCACCTTTGGTCATAGTATATTTAAAGCTGTAGCGCACAGTTTTCGTAGTTCTGTTACTTGTAAGAACGTATTCGCTTTCAGAGTAAGGTAACGGCAGTTTCGCAAGGTAAGGGTTTGGTGAAGTCGTCTTGTTTACATATTAGTGCGGACTTCCTGCACTGAGAAACACGCAAAACTTAGCGTTATAACTCAGTTGTATTCCAAAGACATGTATACTAAAGCTGTTTTGTTATTGAGTATTCTTTTATTGATCTTCTTGTTAGCTTAATATTACAGAGTAAACAAATGTCAACGCTGCACACTGTCCCTTTAGTTTATTTGATATGAGTGAACAAGAACGTCAAGAGGAAGGAAAACCAAATTTCAATTTTGAAAGGTAGGAGAAAAATTGATGTGTAACACCGCCATCTCCCCGCCACCACCAACTAGCATAGCAGAAATTTAAAGCTCCCATCCTTGTGGTGCAGTAGCCTCTCTTACGCATGCGTATTGGGTGAGTATGCCTCAGTTGTGGGAAGTGGGATGTACTGTAAGTGGTACGGTGTAAGTGTAAGTAACCGTAAAGCTAAGCTATACTTACAGTCACAACTTACATCATAAGTCGGACATTTGTTGCAACTGTAAGTAACTTAGCTTTACGGCAACTTACACTTACAACTTATCTCATACAGTACATCCCACTTCTCACAACTGAGACATACTCACCCAATACGCATGCGTATTAGAGGCTTCTGTACCACAAGGATGGGAACTGTAAACTCTTGCTATAAAGTATAAAATAAATGCTAGTTAGTGGTGGTGGCGGGGTGGTGCCGGTTTTCCACATCAATTTTTCCCTTTTTTCCAAGGTTGGAAACTTTGCTTTGGCCATATCTCAAAACTGGTCATTTTCATAAGATCTGAAAGAGACAGAGCGTCAGTGAATTTTATATATCAAAACGTTTCCCGCCAAAAGACTTAGAAAAATTTTGACTCAAAAGTATGATACCAAAAGCACATGCGTACGTATAAAGTTGTACCACAAGGATGGGAACTCTACTCTTGATAAAAAGTATAAAAGAAATGCTAGTTAGCGGTTGTTGGCGGGGAGGTGGTGGCTATCCATATCAATTTTTTCCTTTCTTTTAAGACAACTATTTTTTTGGGCTACTCATCAAACTGGTTACTTTCAAGGCATCTGAACAGAGCGCGAGTGAACTTTTATATACAAACGTTTCCTGCCAAAAACACTTAGAGAAAAAATCCTACGAGAAATGTGATATCAACCGCCCAGGCGTATGTTCAAAGTTATCCTACAAGATCGGTATAAAATAAATACTAGTTAGTGATGGCGGACTTTCTTTCTTCCACCTTTGATGTTTTTCTTGGCCTTTTCTCAAACCGGTCATTTCTAAAGTATCTGAAAGAGACAGTACAGGAAAGATAGATAAAGTTGATTGACAGCTTTTTCCGTGAATGTTAAAACATTAAACGGAACTGAATGCTTCCTCGCAACTCGATAGACTAGCTTCACGTTTGATCACTGCGGAAATCATATGAAAACGTTTCCGGCGTTCATAGTTGTTTGAAGCTGTCAAACTCGCGGAATCAGATAATATATTTCCCCAGAATATTTCGAGCAGTCATATCGCCTTGTCTGCGTAAAGCTTTCAGTGATTCAGCGTAATCAATCGGTAATCACAATCGTTGTAAATATATTTATAAACCCACGAACTTCACTCCATAAATAACTAAATCGATGGTTCGACTGGAAAGATTGCCGTATAACCACATGATGAACAATGTATGAAAGATGTCAAGTTTCATATCCATTACTGCCGCTCGTGTTTGAATTGTAGTAAGAAAGAAACTATGCATAACAAACTAGGGTTGTGGAATAAACATGTCAACGATATGACTTACCCGTGTTTTCCCATCGCGTTCACACAGAAATGTCAGAGAAACTTCTACAATGTTCATGGTCCTTTCGAAAGCCATCTGTTCAGACTTCAAAGTTGCTCCTTGATCGCTGTTACCTTAGAGAGAAAAAAAAAAAATTCATAAATACTTTTCCCATGTTAGTCTGCGGGATATAAGAACCTACAGTTGATCTTCTCCCAACGTATCATGACTGAATCTAGCTTAGTCAGTACAAAGCAACGCGCCGGCGCGCGGATCACAAGCTCGAATCCCATTGAAGCAGCCTTGAATTTCTTCTCTTTTTTGGCTAACACACTTCGTAAAACATGAACTCATTTAACTTCCCACACTGTTTACAACTCGGTTTAAATGAAAAATATAATGTGATTAAGCGCAAATAAGATGCAAAATGCGCTTTTAACCAGTGATAATACTGTAATCTTCAACACAAATGCGACTGTCCGTACTGCAATAAAAATGGAAACGTTCAAAAATGTAAATAGTCAATACAAAATCGTTGCCTGTTTCTTGTGTGTACTACCATCATCGATAAAATTCATCTAATTGTCCAGCAAGGTTCTGTTTCATTAAAAAAAACCTAAAAGTTTATATTTCGTTTCACAGCATTTTGGAGCATTTTTTAAGCTCGCAGGTCGCTCGAGTTCACAAACGTGCCATTTTCGAAGGCGTTTTATTGTTGCATTAACATCTGGCGTTTTATTCAGAAATTCTTACAAAGAAATTTAGCAAATCGAACAAACAGAAATAGTTTTGAGCCAGCTGTTGACTTAAGTCGCAGATAACCATCAGCCTCGAAGCAATATAACTTAATTTTTCTCCCTCCACACCAATGGTCACCAGTTGGCGCAATGGTTGGGTGCGCGCCTGTCGTGCGAGAGTCGAAGGTTCAAATCCTGCGCTCGAACGTTTATTTTTTCGTCTTATAAAAAAAAAGAATACATGAAGAAACCGCCCATACTTGTGTGTTCCAGTGTACACCTTTTGTTTCTCGACTCTGATCGTTTTTGGCCAAAGAAAGGTCAACTATTTATCTTGCTTAAGTTCTATGTAAAGACATATAAGCCCTTATACAATATGTTATCCCGTTCAGTCTTTGACAGTTTTCTGCATGGCATTGTTTTTAAACACGCAGCTTCTTTGCTTCAGCGCTCAGGTAATGAAAACAGTGTTACGTCCTAAAAACAGAATGGCCTGCCAGAGAATCGCTGCAGCGCCCGAGTAGATGATCGAACTAAGGAAAAAATAGAGATCAGAATATGGGGGTGAACCCGTGATGTAACACCAACTAAAATCCCTGCCTGAAAAAATCTACATAAAAAAAACCCTACACGTTCTAATCTCCAAACTTAACCCTCAAAGATAACTTAAAAACACGGTTTGCCCCAAAATCCACATAAACCTGCCCGTTCACACAGTTTATCTTTTAGTTGTCACAGCGTGCTATCCCCAGCCCCCCCCCCCCACCCCCACCCCCCCAGTCAGAGAAGCAGGAGGAGACGGGTTGATCTCTTGTTTTTTGTTTTTTTTTAACGCGCTGTGATTGGATACGTTAATATTATTAACAAGCCCACTGATTGAATTATTTGGCGCACACTACGCAAACTACTTCGAACCATTTCCCCATTGTCATTTCTCAGGTTTGCGAAATTTTTATATTTCTTAACTAATTGCCTGTACGGTGATCGTTTTTCTTTTTAAATTGAATGAAGACCATTGCGTACCATAGCTCTACTGGATACCCATCTTGACATACTGTCACAAAATCAAATTTGATGAACTTTTATCCACTTTCATCATCGTAACCTTGTAGTTCCTCCCCAGAATTTAATTGTACATTTAGTAGCATTCAGCAATATAAAATGGAAATTAGGAAGAAGAACTTTCGATAATCACCAGAGATTTCCCGCTTTAAAAATCAGGTTTAAAAACAAAATTCCCAAATCGAGATCAATTAAACTGAAAGTCACGCCTTAACAATGAAGCCAACCGGGAAAAGAAACGCGTAAACGCCACTAGCCAAATGTATGCATTGTGGACCTATGTTAGGTTTAACTGTACGTTGTTGTTTCCGTCCCCTATTTTTACCCTATCATCGTGCGAATACTTCACACCATCTGTCACTATATGGCGAGCGTAATCTGGGTAAATATCAAAGAGGGTAAGGGAGTGGGTTTAACTAAGAGAAAAGAGAAAAATAGACAAGAAAGTCATAATGGGGTTACATATCCAGTGATTCTCTGTTGATTACGGTTACCTCATTTTGGGCGAGGTGAAGGACACTTAACGCATGCAGACAGTTCTTAAACACGTTTTAATTCTTGCGCCGGCAATTTGGATGTAGGACCAGTCTATGCTCCACAGATCAAGAAACTCAGGAAGAGAATTTGCAGGGTGGAACCAGCTCCCTTGTGGGCCAGTTCTTACACCCAATATCTCTTGTACAAAGCTCAAGATCCATTCAGTCCGTGAGGCAGTCCAATTGTTTCTAAATAGAATTCTTTTCTTGTGCCGGCAATTTGGATGTAGTGCCAGTCTGTGCTTCACAAATTAAGAAACGCAGGAAGAGAATTTGCAGGGTGGAACCGGCATCCTTGTGGGCCAGTTCTTACCCACATCTCTAGTACAAAGCTCAGGATCCATTCAGCGCGTGCAGACGGTCCAATTGTTCCTAAACAGAATTCTTATCTTGTGCCAGCAATTTGGATGCAGGACCAGTCTATGCTTCAGATATCAGGAAACGCAGGATGAGAATTTGTAACCAACTCCTTTTTGTCAGTTCTTAGACCCACTTAGGCCCATCGTTCAAAAGTCCAAGATCCATTCAAGGCATGTAGACTGTCCAAATGAGACGAGACGAAGAAATAAAAAAGTCCAGTAAGGTCATCATACTCACGTGATGTGTGTAAAGAAACGCTTCCCTATCCAAGATGAAATGGAAAAATTGTTGTTTTCACCCTGAGGAGAAAACACAGAAAGCAATAAGTTTAGCCATGTGGCATTCCAGGCTTGAAGACTTTATCACGACTGCATGATTACGTTCGAAATGTATAGGCCAATTTCGATATATTAAAATTTCAACATGGCGCGAAGGTTTAGAGAACTAAAACAAAATAAATCACGTTGAAGTTGAGGAAGGAATAAACAATGCCTTTTGTTTTGGTCCCCTAAGCCTCAGAGCCTTTTAAGAATTCCGTTGAATATATCGAAACTGGCCTTTGAAAACGCTACAGAATTAAAATCAAATAAAAAGCACTAAACACTAAATGAAAACTAGAACTTAATAAAAAAATTATGAATTACTTCGCCGTTAGTCCAAATGTTTCGCTCGCTGAAATATTCCACAGGAAATAAAAAGTATAGTTGAAGAATATATTCAAACTGCAACGTTAGAATTGTCAAAACACTTGTTTTGTTCTTGATTAAATTTTGAATAAACTTGTTTCAAAATAAGTACACTTTCCCTTGGATTAGACTTTCTAGAAGACTGTACATTCAAATCAACAGCGATCTTATACTTCGGTGCTCGCCATTGTTCTTAACAGGATAAAGCATTTTAAATTGGCTGGTACGCATTTATACTCCCGGGTGGAGAATAGCACCGTGAGAGTTAAGTGTCTTGCCCAAGAACACAACACAGTGGCCCCGGTCAGGGCCCGATCGACGAACTCAGACCATTCGGTGTGGGATTTTAGTGCGCTAACCATAAACCCACCGCGTCTCCTAAATAATTGATGGCCACTTGGTTCCCAATGGAAATTGAAAGGTAAACAAACATTGCTTGGTCAGTATTTCTACACAGGGACATTGTGGAGGAATGCAAGCAGCGGCAAAGAGTTGCAGAAGGAGATGAAGTGATGACGAGAAACAGCACGGTAACCGAAACGTCAGAAGTCATCCGCATGATGTACAATTCACTGACAGCCGGACTTGCGCGGGCCTTGGAAAAGCGTAAGGGAGGGGCAGAAGGTTGACGAAATGTTTTATGTTTAGTTTGTTTATTTAATAAATTTACTCCATATATTATAAACACAACTACTAAAAAGAAGAGTTGACGGCATTGATTTTCAGTCACGCTAAACAGATCCAGACCTTTTTAGGGGGACTAACATCAGGCAAATCTAGAGATCACAATTAGCCGATTACAACCTAACCTCTAATGCACATTTACTCAGAGTAAGCAACATGTATAATCACAAACATTGAGACGAACTCCGATGGGAAATCGAGCAATTTCAGTTTTACGTGGACAAAAACCTTGTACCAGAATAATTTTAAGCATATTAGAGTCCATTTTGCATTTTCTAAAAGCTAAAGATATAAAAAGTTGCCTGAAATAACACCAAAAACAATTTCTCATGGAAACTCAGGAAAACACATTTCAAAGTTCAGAGAAATTGTGCAAACACAGGCAAAATTTCATCATTAGTCTCATTTCACCAGTACTTGCCAATGTTTCATATGAACTTCAAAATTATGTTTTCTACACTTGGTGATGTTCGAAATGATTTATTTTGTGAAGATATTTAAAACAGTCGCACAGAAGGTTACAATACGATGCAAATAATCTTGGTACAAAGTTTTATCCACTTGTTACTAGAACGTCTGGTGGATTCCCTCTAAATTGGTCATGTTAGGTATGATGTGGTCAATATGGGTCAGATGAGGCCAGATCGTTCGTGACAATACCGGAGGTGTAACGCTTGCATTCTGTTTACGTTACATTTTATTTTTGGCATGAGCATTACATCGCGTCACGCTACTTGCATTAAGTCGAATCACTCGAAGACGAATCACTCGGAACTGATTCGTGCTGAATGGTTTTCGATTCCTCTGGTATCAGCATCATTTCAATCCATGAAATAAAGCAACTAACAACAGACTTAAGCTTAAAGTTGACTTTACTACAGAGCCGCGTAAACGTTCCTCAAATGGAATTCTAACCTACAATCTATTTTAGGAAACCTTTTTGCTACGAAAAGGTCGTAAATACTGAAGTCCCAAAAAACTAAATATAGCCCTAACATCAGAAAATCTACAGATCACAATGACCCGATCAAAAACTAACATATATAACGCACACTTTCCGACAAAACCAAAGAGGTATAAATCACAAACATTAATTGTAAATAAGAGTCGTCAGATTGGGCCAGATCGAGTCAGATCGTATTCGTAAAAATACCGGAAGTGAAAAATTGTTCCTTTGTAGTTTATCTAGCGTTACCTTTGCATTACAAAAATAAAAAAAGTTCCAGCAAACTAGAGCAATTCTTGACAGGCAAATGTGGCCATATGTCCAGTGAAACTCTACAACAAGTGACACGAAGCAGCCCAGAGGGCCTTTGATTAAAAGTGACTTTCGTTCCATGAAATATAAGTCACAAGCAGTTTTTTATTTCACTAGTTCGTCGAATGCTTAATTTCTGTGCCGCTACTGCCTCTACTTTCCTAGCCTTGGAAAGGTACTATTGTTCAACAAGCATTGGGGCGTTTACTGGGTTATGAGCCATCTCCATCTTGCGTTGTTGTAATATTTGTGCAGAGTTATAGAGCTACGCTTTCGAGACTTCTATCACCTGATTCCCTCGACGAAGGAAGGGGCAACGCGTAATACAGCTTTTGCCAGAACCCCTTGTCGCTAATGCTCAAATACGTGTTGGTTCGCAGGTACAACTTAAATTCCTCATCCAGCTCTGTCGTGTCCACATCATCAAACAGAATAACTATCAAGTATTTCATTCGATCCTCTAACACTTTTCGATGAGCTTCACGAAACTCCATCAAACACCAATCGCTCTTTGCGTAGCTGGAAGACAGCACCACTAGCATGCGTTTACTTTGATCCACGCTTTTGAAAATGATTTCCACGATTGGCTCGCCAACTGGAAAGTCGCGGTGATGAAAGCATAGTTTATAAGGGGTTCGTGATTTTCTAGTCGTTCTTGTAACGTGGTCTTCACCCAGTCGAAGTCATTCCCGCTGAACGATATAAAGGCGTCGTATATCTTATTTGGATCCGAGTCATCAATGCGATCAAACGGGTGCCAGTTGAAGTGGGTGTACATGAAGACTTTGACTTCTCTATAATATTTGTACAAAACAATACCAATAATCAGTATTAAAGCTAGCAGACCACCAAGAGTACAGGCAGCTATGGTTCCTATAGGTACTGTCTTTTCTGTGTTCTTTTCCTTAATGGTAGCACAGATGAACTCGTCGTCCGGTAAACTGTAAATTGCTCGGCCAAGAGCATGCTCCGAGTTACAAAACACCTTTTCGATGTTTCGTATTCGACGTCTATTCTTCACCAGCCAGTGCTTCATCCATTTAGTCGTACAGTCGCATTTAAACAAGTTTTGCTCCAACGCCAACGTTGTAAAATTCAGAGATTCAATTTCCCTGGGTAGAGTTGTCAGGTTATTAGCATCAATGAGCAGAATCTCGACACGTTTTAATTTCTCCACAGTGGAGGCCTTCAGCCGCTCAACTTTGTTGTTTGTCATTTTCAGAACAGTCACGTTTTCCAAATAAGGAAATGCTGGAATATCCCGGATGTCATTGCTCATCAAGTTCAATTCAATAAGACCTCGTGGCATTAAGTTTGGTACTTCTGCAAGATTTTTTCCCGCGCAATTAACGACTATTATTCCATTGGAGCAGCGTTTCCGGCAGGTGCATTCTGTGGGGCAATTGCGATCTTCAAGCTCAGTCTCTCTCCGCACCCATTGATCTTCTCTTATTTCAAGAATCGATTTGTCCTTTAGCTCGAGTGGCCAATGACATCGCCAGGTTTTAAACCATGGTTCTATCAAAGGATATTTTTGCGATATTTTTTCAATTTCTTGTGCCACAGCAGACATGATGCAGTCACAAGCTAACGGATTTCCACTCAAATTGATTAGGTATGCTTTCCAGAGATAAGTATATTTGGCTTGAGGTGGCTGCACAGGAGAGATTTCCTCGTCCTGTTTTATCCTGTTCAGTCCATCGTAATCTACTAATTTGGTGATGTTGTTGTTGGACAAATCGAGAACTATCAGCTGTTTCCCGCTTTTAATCGGGTCATTCAGCGGTATGGGATATTCATCTAACGCCTTGTCAAGATCTTCAAACGTTAACTGATTAAACGATAAATCGATTAATTTAATTTTTGTCAATAAAAATATCCATGGAGGAAAGGAAGACAGGCTGTTCTTGCCGAAGTAAAGCTCTTGCAAAGCAGAATCTTTTGGGAAAGGGTTGTCCTCAATTTTTGCAATGTTGTTGCCAAATAAATGCAACACTTCCAGGGTGCTTAATGAACTAAACAACCCGTTTGGAATAGAATGTAGGTTGTTACGGTCTAGAGCAATCCTCTTGATCTTTCTCAGCCCTTTAAATATATTTTGGTCAATGACCGTCAAGTTGTTAGATCCAAGAATAATGTTTAGCAAGGAAGGTAACCCTTGAAACAGATTTTGAGGTAGAGAAGCCAAGTTATTTTTGAAGAGGTCAATCGTTTGAATTCCTTTTAAGTTGCGAAAACATGACGATCCAATTGCCTTTAAACCGTTTTCCCGAAGGCTTAGGACATGCAAGAATCCGCGAAACTCATGAGAAGTTAAGTCCTCAATATTGTTATAGCCTAGATACAGTCCGCGGACATAAAGGTTGCTTTGCAGTTCAACTGGGAACAATTGCTCGGAATGGTCTGTCCTTCTCAATTCACGGGCAAGTTCAAGGGTAGAGTTATTCCAAGGAAATTCTGGAGGTTTTGTCAAATTGCACTTTACCAATAAAAGCCTTTGCAAGAGAGGCATTGTAATCTTCCATTGTTCTGGAATCTCTTTAATGGACGCATCTTCAAAGTAGATTTCAGCCATGTTTGGCCAGACGTTCTTGGTATCACTAAACACACGAGGGATGTTTTCAGGCAGACTGTTGAGAGCTGTGATAAACGTAATTTCTCTGAAGTCTCTTACATGACTCTCACTTCCATGAGTTAAATTTGTCAAAGTGGATACACTCGATCATTTCGTATTCTTTCCTTTCAAACGCATTGTTCGGAAATCAGTTGCCTTGGCAAAGGCGACAAGGTTTCGCGTCTAAACTTTGCAGGCGCCCCGGAAAAACAGAACTAGCAAAATATTTTTGTTGGCAGTGTTTTGCGGGTTGATGAAATCGAGCTCAATTGATGATGGGCACAAAAATGTGACCCTCACACCAACTAAAGTATTGTTATCAACTTCAGCCGCATCTAGAGCCAAGTTGATGTCAAACGTAAACTTCACCTCAGACTCTTGGCTGATCAGCATACATTCTACGTATTTCCGCTGGAGAACAGCTGCTTGCTTTTTTTCTCCATTACTCAAATTGCTTGATCCCTTAGCATTCAGCCGACACGGCAGCTTGCTTTCGTTTTGACAGGTTGAAGTCGGGGCTAAACAAACTACAACGGTCAACAACACAACTACGTTTCCACCCATCGTCTGAAATTAAATCAATGTTGATTTTCCTGTGACAAGCTCTATATAATTCTGTGGAGCACTGTTTGTTACACGTGGGCCATTAACAGGAAGGACTGCTCCCAAGCACAGTCGAAACAAGTCACCCAAGACGTACGGTAAGTCGTGACAATAGTGCGTCTACAAATTGAAGTAGTCTCTGAAGCAGACTTCAAACGTTTATTCAAAGCTCGATACTGAAGGGTTTTTGTGACGAAAAACAGGAAGTTTTTCGGATTGGCTCGTTTATAATCTCTGCCGGTCAAAGCATTTTTAAAAGTAGCTACGTCACGGTTTGCGCATGAGATAAGATAAGACAAGATAAGAACTTTATTAACGTGTCGAAGTCGCTAGCATGCAATGTATACTAATTGGGGACACCTAACTACGATTACTTATTTAATAATTAATAAACTGAAAAATTTATCTTGAAAAATTTAGCCTACAAACTTTTCGAAGTTCGTCGTTTGTAATCTGTGTCAATCTTCTCCGTCTTTAACCATTCTTGTTCATTCATGGTTTATTATTATCTCTTCAAAGCTTTTCTATATTAGTGACCTCTTCTTTTCAGGTTTCCTTCAATGTAAAGGTAATTTTGTCCGTGGTTAAAATAACTCAAAATACCGTGACTGAGGTCCTATAACCACATGCAATTATTGTCAAACCGCAAAGCAGTATTACTCCAACACCATAAGTATGGAAGGGAATTACAATAACGATATTCGCTTGACCACGGCTTCCGTAACAACGAATGTATGACTGTCTAAGGCGTGTCGTCAACAATTCTATTTTAACAACCCTGACGTCTTTACAACAATTTTACCCATCGTCGCCCCTCGCAGTCGATTGAGAAACGCGTTATCATAAAGCTTTGAATGTACCCTGCCGTTTTTGTTAATTTATGGGTAGTTTTGCCGTTTAGAGAAAGGAATAACTTTCTACGGTTTAGTTCAAAACATAAGGTGGAGGTCTCCGGCTAACTGGAATCGTAACTTTTCAAGTTACACCAGATGACAGCAGGTACAAACAGTGGCACAAGTTCGCATGTGTCTCGAGCGTCACGTACTTCACGAACAGTAGCAAACTTCGCGCACTTCGTCTGCACCAGCAAACGGACACTGCTAGAAAGGCCGCTAGCATTGTTTTATAGCAAGGTGTAAAAAAAACTGTGTGGTAAAACCACACAGACACGTTTATGACCTCTAAAAATTTGCTATCACCATAGTCAAACAGATACTGTTTGACTATGGTGATAGCCATATATTGACTATATTTGACTTTAATATAATTTCTAGAGGTGAATATAAGAATTGGACATTCTGTTTGGTCGAAAAGCTCATCATATGACGCTATATTCACCCTGCTGGAGCTTGGTTACTAGGCTCGCCACCTTTACCATCTCGGCAAGTAAACATGGCGGACAATTGCTGAATGAAGTTTTCATTTATTCGAAAGACATCACTCCAAGTCCAGGATATTTGAAAGGATAGAAAATTTTTAAAATGACTGCTGTCGCCCTTGGACCAAAAATCTTTTCAAGAACTCGTATTCAAGGCTTTTAAGAATCGTAAACGCAGTGGTTGCGTCGATCACCAACAGGTCAGATCGATTGACCGAAATTTATTTTTCTTCAGACTAAAGTTACTAATTTTTAGGCAATGATGACAACTGTGAATGAAGACAACAACCACAAAACAAACGTACCGGATGAATTTATTTTTCGTAGTGTTTCGCTCGTTTGTTTTACTGCCAAACTCGATGAGTAAATTGATTGACAATCGATGTACATGCAAGCTTATTATTAAAACTATGGCTGCATACGTGTATGCACACCAACAATTGCGTCTGTGCTTTTATATTTTAGTCCGTTATTTCGTAGTCCTTTATACTCACGTCTAATAATCATACTAAAACAATTATTCGCCTCAGGCTCAGTGAACTTTGCTGAATATTCACCAAGACTTCGTCTCTGTGAATATTTACCAATGTTCACTTCGCCTTTGGCGAATAATGGTTAAATATTTGTAAAAATACCGAAAGTGAAAATGCGCTCTCCGTTTACTTTATCTAGGGTACGCTTGTATTACAGAAAAAGGTTCTTGCAAACTAGTCCAATTCTTGAAAGGCAAATGCGGCCACATGTCCGGCGAAACTCTACAACAAGTAACACGAGGCAGCCCATAGGGCCTTTGAATCAAAGTCACTTACGCCTCAAGAAATATGAATCACACAAGCAGTTACTCTTTTCTATTGTTCTTCGAATGCCTAATTTCAGTGCCGCTATTTTCTCTTTAATTTGGCTTTTCGGTTTGTCCACCGCCATTACGCATATGCGACGGCTCTACTGTTCAACAAGTACTATGGTGTCCGCTGTGTTATGGGCCATCTCCAGCGCCTCTTGTTGTAATATTTCTGCAGAGCTATCAATGTTCCCGCTTAAAGCAACGTTTTCGAAACTTCTCTCCTCAACTGATTCCGTCGACGAAGGAGGAGGCATCGCGTAATACAGCTTTTGCCAGAACCCCTTGTCGCTAACGCTCAAATACGTGTTGGTTCGAAGGTACAACTTAAATTCCTCATCCAGCTCTGTCGAGTCCACATCATCAAACAGAATAACTATCAGGTATTTCATGCGATCTTCCAACACTTTTCGATGAGCTTCACGAAATTCCATCAAACACCAATCGCTCTTTGCGTAGCTGGAAGACAGCACCACTAACATGCGTTTACTTTGATCCACGCTTTTGAAAATGCTTTCCACGATTGGCTCGCCAACTGGAAAGTCGCGGTGGTGAAAGCATAGTTTATAAGGGGGGTCGTGATTTTCTAGTCGTTCTTGTAACGTGGTCTTCACCCAGTCGAAGTCATTCCCGCTGAACGATATAAAGGCGTCGTATATCTTATTTGGATCCGAGTCATCAATGCGATCAAACGGGTGCCAGTTGAAGTGGGTGTACATGAAGACTTTGACTTCTCTATAATATTTGTACAAAACAATACCAACAATCAGTATTAAAGCTAGCAGACCACCAAGGGTACAGGCAGCTATGGTTCCTATAGGTACTGTCTTTTCTGTGTTCTTTTCCTTAATGGTAGCACAGATGAACTCGTCGTCCGGTAAACTGTAAATTGCTCGGCCAAGAGCATGCTCCGAGTTACAAAACACCTTTTCGATGTTTCGTATTCGACGTCTATTCTTCACCAGCCAGTGCTTCATCCATTTAGTCGTACAGTCGCATTTAAACAAGTTTTGCTCCAACGCCAACGTTGTAAAATTCAGAGATTCAATTTCCCTGGGTAGAGTTGTCAGGTTATTAGCATCAATGAGCAGAATCTCGACACGTTTTAATTTCTCCACTGTGGAGGCCTTCAGCCGCTCAACTTTGTTGTTTGTCAGTTTAAGAACAGTCACGTTTTCCAAATAAGGAAATGCTGGAATATCCCGGATATCATTGCTCATCAAGTTCAATTCAATAAGACCTTGTGGCATTAAGCTTGGTAATTCTGTAAGTTTCTTTTCCTCGCAATCAACGACTATTATTCCATCGGAGCAGCGTTCCCGGTAGGTGCATTCTGTGGGACAATTGCGATCTTCAAGCTCAGTCTCTCTCCGCACCCACTGATCTTCTCTTATTTCAAGAATCGATTTGCTCTTTAGCTCAAGTGGCCAATGACATCGCCAGGTTTTAAACCATGGTTCTATCAAAGGATATTTTTGCAATATTTTTTCAATTTCTTGTGCCACAGCAGACATGATGCAGTCACAAGCTAACGGATTTCCACTCAAAATGATTACGTAAGCTTTCCAGAGATAAGTATATTTGGCTTGAGGTGGCTGCACAGGAGAGATTTCCTCGTCCTGTTTTATCCTGTCCAGTCCATCGTAATCTACTAATCTGGTGATATTGTTGTTGGACAAATCAAGAAGTATCGGCTTTTTCCCGCTTTTAATCGGGTCATTCAGCGGTATGAGATTTTCATCTAACGCCTTGTCAAGATCTTCAAACGTTAACTGATTAAACGATAAATCGATTAATTTAATTTTTGTCAATAAAAATATCCATGGAGGAAAGGAAGACAGCCTGTTCTTGAAGAGGTAAAGCTCTTGCAAAGCAGAATCTTTTGGGAAAGGGTTGTCCTCAATTTTTGCGATGTTGTTGCCTGATAAATACAACACTTCCAGGGTGCTTAATGAACTAAACAACCCGTTTGGAATAGAATGTAGGTTGTTACGGTCTAGAGCAATCCTCTTGATCTTTCTCAGCCCTTTAAATATATTTTGGTCAATGACCGTCAAGTTGTTAGATCCAAGAATAATGTTTAGCAAGGAAGGTAAACCTTGAAACAGATTTTGAGGTAGAGAAGCCAAGTTATTTTTGAAGAGGTCAATCGTTTGAATTCCTTTCAAGTTGCGAAAACATGACGATCCAATTGCCTTTAAACCGTTTTCTCGAAGGCTTAGGACATGCAAGAATCCGCGAAACTCATGAGAAGTTAAGTCCTCAATATTGTTATAGTCTAGATACAGTCCGCGGACATAAAGGTTGCTTTGCAGTTCAACTGGGAACAATTGCTCGGAATCGTCTGTTCTTCTCAATTCACGGTAGAGTTCAAGGGTGGAGTTATTCCAAGGAAATTCTGGAGGTTTTGTCAAATTGCACTTTACCAAGTAAAGCCCTTGCAAGAGAGGCATTGTAATCTTCCATTGTTCTGGAATCTCTTTAATCGGCGTATCCTCAAAGTAGATTTCAGCCATGTTTGGCCAGACGTTCTTGGTATCAGTGAGCATACGAGGGATGTTTTCAGGCAGACTGTTGAGAGCTGTGATAAACGTAATTTCTCTGAAGTCTCTCAAAAGACTCTCACTTCCATGAGTTAAATTTGTCAAGGTGGATACACTCGACCATTTCGTATTCTTTCCTTTCAAAAGTATCGTTCGGAAATCAGTTGCCTTGGCAAAGGCGACAAGGTTTCGCGTCCAAACTTTGCAGGCGCCCCGGAAAAACAGAACTAGCAAAATGTTTTTGTTGGAAGTGTTTTGCGGGTTGATGAAATCGAGCTCAATTGATGATGGGCACAAAAATGTGACACTCACACCAACTAAAGTATTGTTATCAACTTCAGCCGCATCTAGAGCCAAGTTGATGTCAAACGTAAACTTCACTCCAGACTCTTGGCTGATCAGCATACATTCTACGTATTTCCGCTGGAGAACAGCTGCTTGCTTTTTTTCTCCATTACTCAAATTGCTTGATCCCTTAGCATTCAGCCGACACGGCAGCTTGCTTTCGTTTTGACAGGTTGAAGTCGGGGCTAAACAAACTACAACGGTCAACAACACAACTACGTATCCACCCATCGTCTGATATTAAATCAATGTTGATTTTCCTGTCGGACAAGCTATATATATTTCTGTGGAGCACTGTTTGTTACACATGGGCCATTAACAGGAAGGACTGCTCGCAAGTAAGACGTACGCTAAGTCGTGACAATGGTGCGTCCACAAATTGAACTAGTCTCTGAATCAGACTTTAAGGTTTTATTCAAAGCTCGATACTGAAGGGTTTTTCTGACGAAAAACAGGAAGTTTTTCGGATTGGCTCGTTAACAATCTCTGTCGAAACATTTTTAAAAATAGCTACATCACGGTTTGCCCATCTTTAGCCTAAAAACGTTTCGAAGTTCGTCGTTTGTAATCTGTGTCAATTTTCTCCATCTTTAACCATTCTTGTTCATTCATGATTTATTATTATCTCTTTAATGTTCTTCTATCTTAGTGAACTGTTATTTTCGAGTTTCCTTGAATGTAAAGGTAGTTTCCTCCGTGGCTAAAATAACTCAAAATACCGTGACTGAGCTCCTTTAACCACATGCAATCATTGCCAGACCGCAAAGCTGCGATATATCACCATTAACAGTATTACTACAACACCATAAGTGTGGGAGGGAATTACAATAACGATATTAGCTTGACCACGGCTTCCGTAACAACGAGTGTATGACTGTCTATTAAAGGCGTGTCTTCTACAATTATATCTTAACAACCCTGACGTCTGTACAACAATTTTACCCATCCTCGCCCCTCGCAGTCGATTGAGAAACGCGTTATCGTAAAGTTTTGAAAGTAGCCTGGATACTTTAGATTTAACCGCAACCTTTTCCATGACTACTTCCTGAGGGTCGTCGCTTTTCAGTGACTTAAAAAGTGTAGAGTATAGGGGAATCCTTGTTTACAATATTTGCCTCGTTAGCACAAGCAATTCAGTTTCTGATGGAGCTACAAATAAATCAGTTCTGAATATTGAAAGGTCATAGCACGATTAAACCTGCCGATGAATATGAGCCTGATGTATTGAATACTTTTTGTGCAACACGGGTTTAAAACTTGAACTCAAAATTTTACAAAGAATGTAAGAGCTCATTAACGCTTTTGCCAACCAGACATTTTGCAGTTTTTGAAAGACAATATCTCCTTGAATACTACACACAAAGAGCTAAATATTTCACCATGTAATAAATTTCACTAGCTCTTTAGCAGCCTGGAGTCAATTCATATCTAACATGTCTCCTTCTGTACGCAAAACCGTATGCAAATGAGCAAAAATGTAAACAATGACGTTAGCATGAATCCCCCTATATGCACCCAGAATGGGAAGATATACTATGATCACGGTAATGTGAAAACGCGTACATCAATATGGTTTGAGAAAAACTAACACACTTAACAGACAAAAGGATAGTAGCCAGAGCTGCTGAAATGAATTAACATTAGGAAAGTATACTTCATGTGCCGTCCTTGGTATCTGTTATTTCCCAGATGTATTTTTAAAAACGTCGAATTACATTAGAGATCACTGTATACTGTCGGGATTTACAAACAATCTTACAAGGAGAAAGCTTACGGCTATTTTCGTTACCTTTTCGAAGAATAAATATAGAGAAAACAAAAAATTAGTTCAGGGAAATGGTTTTCCTCGATTTTTAATCTTTTTCAGGTCTTCAGATTTTAATGCAAAGAAGCCAATTTGTTTTTTTTGTGTGTGTGGAGGTCAATCGTTTGAATTCCTTTTTTGCTGTGAAAACATGATGGCTCAATAATATCGTCAAAACCTCGAAACCGAAAGGCATTTCGACAAACAGGACGTTTTTCTGATTGGCTCAATTATAGTCTCTGGCAAAGTGTTCTGGAGACAAGGAGACAAGGAGTCTTGTCAGATCTCAAAGCTGCGACATAAAACTAGTTTCATAGACAATTTTTAACACCAAACCAGTGAGCAGCACTCTGCGAACTGTAGTTGTGAAAATTGTTTATTCTCCGACGCGATTCGTCTAACTTGCGCAGACTTCCTCAGGTAGTTTGACAAACATACAATACACCAAGCGCCTTCCTAGCGCAAAGGCTTGGCCGGATTTACGTAAGGGAGCAGGAAAAGCTTCGAAATAATTAATTAAATATTACCATAAAAAAGTCTTATAATTTCGTTATGACAATATTACGCAAGACGATCTACACTCTTTTTTGTTATAAGAATATTGTTTTACCGGTCCAGGCTGAATATTCTTATTTTTCTGCCGATTTTAGGCTGAAAATATTCTTGTGGATATTCTTAGATTATGACTCATGACATTTCCGCTGAGGGATGTGTCGGGGTATGACACACATAACTTCTTGAAGAAATGCTTTGAACATTCGGCTAGTGCCGTTTTTGTTGATTGATGGATAGTTTTGCCGTTTAGAGAAAGGAATAACTTTCTACGGTTTAGTTCAAAACATAAGGTGGAGGTCTCCGGCTAAATGGAATCGAAACTTTTCAAGTTACACCAGATGACAGCAGGCACAAACAGTGACACAAGTTCGCATGTGTCTCGAGCGTCACGTACTTCACGCACGTCGCAATCTTCGCGCACTTCGTCTGCGCCAGAAAACGGACACTGCTAGAAAGGCCGCTAGCATTGTTTTATAGCAAGGTGTAAAAAAAAAAACTGTGTGGCAAAACCACACAGACACGTTTATGACCTCTAAACATTTACTACCACCATAATCAAACAGATACTGTTTGACTATGGTGATAGCCATATATTGACTATATTTGACTTTAATATAATTTCGAGGTGAATATAAGAATTGAACATTCTGTTTGGTCGAAAAGCTCATCATATGACGCTATATTCACCCTGCTGGAGCTTGGTTACTAAGCTCGCCACTTTCATCATCTCGGCAAGTAAACATGGCGGACAATTGCTGACAACTGTGAATGAAGACAACCACGATAAAACAAACGTACCGGATGAATTTATTTTTCGTAGTGTTTCGCTTGTTTGTTTTACTGCCGAACTCGATGAGTAAATTGATTGACAATCGATGTATATGTAAGCTTATTATTGAAACTATGGCTGCATACGTGTATGCACACCAACAATTGCGTCTGTACTTTTATATTTTAGTCCGTTATTTCGTAGTCCTTAATATTCACGTCTAATAATTATACTAAAACAATTCTTCGCCTCAGGCTCAGTGAACTTTGCTGAATATTCACCAAGACTTCGTCTGGGTGAATATTCACCAATGTTCACTTCGCCTTTGGCGAATAATGGTTAAATACTTGTAAAAATACCGGAAGTGAAAATGCGCTCTGCCTTTAGTTTATCTAGGGTTACGCTTCCATTACAGAAAAAGGTTCTTGCAAACTAGCCCAATTCTTGATAGGCAAATGCGGCCACATGTCCAGTGAAACTCTAAAACAAGTAACACGAGGCAGCCCAGAGGGCCTTTGAATCAAAGTCACTTACGCCTCAAGAAATATGAATCACACAAGCAGTTACTCTTTTCTATTATTCTTCGAATCCTTAATTTCAGTGCCGCTATTTTCTCTTCAGTTTGGCTTTTCGGTTTGTCCACCGCGATTACGCATATGCGACGGCTCTACTGTTCAACAAGTACTATGGTGTCCGCTGTGTTTTGAGCCATCTCCAGCGCCTCTTGTTTCTGCAGAGCTATCAATGTTCCCGCTTAAAGCAACGCTTTCGAAACTTCTATCCTCAACTGATTCCGTCGACGAAGGAAGGGGCATCGCGTAATACAGCTTTTGCCAGAACCCCTTGTCGCTAACGCTCAAATACGTGTTGGTTCGCAGGTACAACTTAAATTCCTCATCCAGCTCTGTCGTGTCCACATCATCAAACAGAATAACTATCAGGTATTTCATGCGATCTTCTAACACTTTTCGATGAGCTTCACGAAACTCCATCAAACACCAATCGCTCTTTGCGTAGCTGGAAGACAGCACCACTAACATGCGTTTACTTTGATCCACGCTTTTCAAAATAGTTTCCACGATTGGCTCGCCAACTGGAAAGTCGCGGTGGTGAAAGCATAGTTTATAAGGGGGGTCGTGATTTTCTAGTCGTTCTTGTAACGTGTTCTTCACCCAGTCGAAGTCATTCCCGCTGAACGATATAAAGGCGTCGTATATCTTATTTGGATCCGAGTCATCAATGCGATCAAACGGGTGCCAGTTGAAGTGGGTGTACATGAAGACTTTGACTTCTCTATGATATTTGTACAAAACAATACCAACAATCAGTATTAAAGCTAGCAGACCACCAAGGGTACAGGCGGCTATGGCTCCTATAGGTACTGTCTTTTCTGTGTTCTTTTCCTTATTAGTGGCACAGATAAACTCGTCGTCAGGTAAACTGTAAATTACTCGGCCAAGAGCATGCTCCGAGTTACAAAACACCTTTTCGATGTTTCGTATTCGACGTCTATTCTTCACCAGCCAGTACTTCATCCATTTAGTCGTACAGTCGCATTTAAACAAGTTTTGCTCCAACGCCAACGTTGTAAAATTCAGAGATTCAATTTCCTTGGGTAGAGTTGTCAGTTTATTAGCATCAATGAGCAGAATCTCGACACGTTTTAATTTCTCCACTGTGGAGGCCTTCAGCCGCTCAACTTTGTTATTTGTCAGTTTAAGAACAGTCACGTTTTCCAAGTAAGGAAATGCTGGAATATCCCGGATATCATTGCTCATCAAGTTCAGTTCAATAAGACCTTGTGGCATTAAGCTTGGTAATTCTGTAAGTTTCTTTTCCTCGCAATCAACGACTATTATTCCATCGGAGCAGCGTTCCCGGCAGGTGCATTCTGTGGGACAATTGCGATCTTCAAGCTCAGTCTCTCTCTGCAGCCACTGATCCTCTCTTATTTCAAGAATCGATTTGCTCTTTAGCTCAAGTGGCCAATGACATCGCCAGGTTTCAAACCGTGGTCGTATCAAAGGATATTTCTTCAATAGTTTTTCAATTTCTTGTGCCACAGCGGACATGATGCAGTCACAAGCTAACGGATTTCCACTCAAAATGATTACGTAAGCTTTCCAGAGATAAATATATTTGGCTTGCCGTGGCTGCACAGGAGAGAGTTCCTCGTCCTGTTTTATCCTGTCCAGTCCATCGTAATCTACTAATCTGGTGATATTGTTGTTAGACAAATCGAGAACTATCGGCTTCTTCCCGCTTTCAATCGGGTCATTCAGCGGTATGGGATTTTCATCTAACGCCTTGTCAAGGTCTTCAAACGTTAACTGATTAAACGCTAAATCGATTAATTTAATTTTTGTCAATAAAAATATCCATGGAGGAAAGGAAGACAGCCTGTTCTTGAAGAGGTAAAGCTCTTGCAAAGCAGAATCTTTTGGGAAAGGGTTGTCCTCAATTTTTGCAATGTTGTTGCCAAATAAATGCAACACTTCCAGGGTGCTTAATGAACTAAACAACCCGTTTGGAATAGAATGTAGGTTGTTACGGTCTAGAGATATCCTCTTGATCTTTTTCAGCCCTTTAAATATATTTTGGTCAATGACCGTCAAGTTGTTGAATCCAAGAATAATGTTTAGCAAGGAAGGTAACCCTTGAAACAGATTTTGAGGTAGCGAAGCCAAGTTATTTTTGAAGAGGTCTATCGTTTGAATTCCTTTTAAGTTGCGAAAACATGACGGTCCAATTGCCTTTAAACCGTTTTCTCGAAGGCTTAGGACATGCAAGAATCCGCGAAACTCATGAGAAGTTAAGTCCTCAATATTGTTATAGCCTAGATACAGTCCGCGGACATAAAGGTTGCTTTGCAGTTCAACTGGGAACAATTGCTCGGAATCGTCTGTTCTTCTCAATTCACGGTAGAGTTCAAGGGTGGAGTTATTCCAAGGAAATTCTGGAGGTTTTGTCAAATTGCACTTTACCAAGTAAAGCCCTTGCAAGAGAGGCATTGTAATCTTCCATTGTTCTGGAATCTCTTTAATCGGCGTATCCTCAAAGTAGATTTCAGCCATGTTTGGCCAGACGTTCTTGGTATCAGTGAGCATACGAGGGATGTTTTCAGGCAGACTGTTGAGAGCTGTGATAAACGTAATTTCTCTGAAGTCTCTCAAAAGACTCTCACTTCCATGAGTTAAATTTGTCAAGGTGGATACACTCGACCATTTCGTATTCTTTCCTTTCAAAAGTATCGTTCGGAAATCAGTTGCCTTGGCAAAGGCGACAAGGTTTCGCGTCCAAACTTTGCAGGCGCCCCGGAAAAACAGAACTAGCAAAATGTTTTTGTTGGAAGTGTTTTGCGGGTTGATGAAATCGAGCTCAATTGATGATGGGCACAAAAATGTGACACTCACACCAACTAAAGTATTGTTATCAACTTCAGCCGCATCTAGAGCCAAGTTGATGTCAAACGTAAACTTCACTCCAGACTCTTGACTGATCAGCATACATTCTACGTATTTCCGCTGGAGAACAGCTGCTTGCTTTTTTTCTTCATTACTCAAATTGCTTGATCCCTTAGCATTCAGCCGACACGGCAGCTTGCTTTCGTTTTGACAGGTTGAAGTCGGGGCTAAACAAACTACAACGGTCAACAACACAACTACGTATCCACCCATCGTCTGATATTAAATCAATGTTGATTTTCCTGTCGGACAAGCTATATATATTTCTGTGAAGCAGTGTTTGTTACATGTGGGCCATTAACAGGAAGGACTGCTCGCAAGTAAGACGTACGCTAAGTCGTGACAATGGTGCGTCCACAAATTGAACTAGTCTCTGAATCAGACTTTAAGGTTTTATTCAAAGCTCGATACTGAAGGGTTTTTCTGACGAAAAACAGGAAGTTTTTCGGATTGGCTCGTTAACAATCTCTGTCAAAACATTTTTAAAAATAGCTACATCACGGTTTGCCCATCTTTAGCCTAAAAACGTTTCGAAGTTCGTCGTTTGTAATCTGTGTCAATTTTCTCCATCTTTAACCATTCTTGTTCATTCATGATTTATTATTATCTCTTTAATGTTCTTCTATCTTAGTGAACTGTTATTTTCACCTTTCCTTCAATGTAAAGGTAGTTTTGTCCGTGGCTAAAATAACTCAAAATACCGTGACTGAGCTCCTTTAACCACATGCAACCATTGCCAGACCGCAAAGCTGCGATATATCACCATTAACAGTATTACTACAACACCATAAGTGTGGGAGGGAATTGCAATAATGATATTAGCTTGACCACGGCTTCCGTGTCAACGAGTGTATGACTGTCTATTAAAGGCGTGTCTTCTACAATTATATTTTAACAACCCTGACGTCTTTACAACAATTTTATCCATCCTCGCCCCTCGCAGTCGATTGAGAAACGCTTATCGTAAAGTTTTGAAAGTAGCCTGGGGACTTTAGATTTAACCGCAACCTTTTCCATGATTACTTCCTGAGGGTCGTCCCTTTTTAGTAACTTAAAAAGTGTAGAGTATAGGGGAATCCTTGTTTACAATATTTGCCTCGTTAGCACAAGTTTCTGATGTTAGCACAGTTTCTGATGGAGCTACAAATAAATCAGTTCTGAATATAGAAAGGTCATAGTACGATTAAAACTGCCCATGAATATGAGCCTAATGTATTGAATACTTTTTGTGCAACACGGGTTTAAAACTTGAACTCAAAATTTTACAAAGAATGTATGAGCTCATTAACGCTTTTGCCACCCAGACATTTTACAGTTTTTGAAAGACAATATCTCCTTGAATACTACACACAAAGAGCTAAATATTTCACCATGTAATAAATTTCACTAGCTCTTTAGCTGCCCGGAGTCAATTCATATCTAACATGTCTCCTTCTGTACGCAAAGCCGTATGCAAATGAGCAAAAATGTAAACAATGACGTTAGCATGAATCTCCCTGTATGCACCCAGAATGGGAAGATATACTATGATCACGGTAATGTGAAAACGCGTACATCAGTATGGTTTGAGAAAAACTAACACACTTAACAGACAAAAGGATAGTAGCCAGAGCTGCTGAAATGAATTAACATTAGGAAAGTATACTTCATGTGCCGTCCTTGGTATCTGTTATTTCCCAGATGTATTTTTAAAATGTCGAATTACATTAGAGATCACTGTATACTATCGGGATTTACAAACAATCTTACAAGGAGAAAGCTTACGGCTATTTTCGTTACCTTTTCGAAGAATAAATATAGAGAAAACAAAAAATTAGTTTAGGGAAATGATTTTCCTCGATTTTTAATCTTTTTCAGGTCTTCAGATTTTAATGCAAAGAAGCCAAGTTGTTTTTTTTTGTGTGTGTGTGTGTGGAGGTCAATCGTTTGAATTCCTTTTTTGCTGTGAAAACATGATGGCTCAATAATATCGTCAAGACCTCGAAACCGAAAGGCATTTCGACAAACAGGACGTTTTTCTGATTGGCTTGATTATAGTCTCCGGCAAAGAGTTCTGCAGACAAGGAGACAAGGAGTCTTGTCAGATCTCAAAGCTGCGACATAAAACCAGTTTCATAGACAATTTTTAACACCAAAACCAGTGAGCAGCACTCTGCGAACTGTAGTTGTGAAAATTGCTTATTCTCCGACGCGATTCGTCTAACTTGCGCAGACTTCCTCAGGTAGTTTGACAAACATACAATACACTAACCGCCTTCCTAGCGCAAAGGCTTGGCCGGATTTACGTAAGGGAACAGGAAAAGCTTCGAAATAATTAATTAAATATTACCATAAAAAGTCTTATAATTTCGTTATGACAATATTACGCAAGACGATCTACACTCTTTTTTGTTATAAGAATATTGTTTTACCGGTCCAGGCTGAATATTCTTATTTTTCTGCCGATTTTAGGCTGAAAATATTCTTTTGGATATTCTTAGATTATGACTCATGACATTTCCGCTGAGGGATGTGTCGGGGTATGACACACAACTTCTTGAAGAAATGCTTCGAACATTCGGCTAGTGCCGTTTTTGTTGATTTATGGATATTTTTGCCGTTTAGAGAAAGGAATAACTTTCTACGGTTTAGTTCAAAACATAAGGTGGAGGTCTCCGGCTATCTGGAATCGTAACTTTTCAAGTTACACCAGATGACAGCAGGCACAAACAGTGACAGAAGTTCGCACGTGTCTCGAGCGTCACGTACTTCACGCACGCCGCAAACTTCGCGCACTTCGTCTGCGCCAGCAAACGGACACTGCTAGAAAGACCGCTAGCATTGCTTTATAGCAAGGTGTAAAAAAAACTGTGTGGCAAAACCACACAGACACGTTTATGACCTCTAAACATTTGCTATCACTATGGTCTGTTTGGTCGAAAAGCTCATCATATGACGCTATATTCACCCTGCTGGAGCTTGGTTACTAAGCTCGCCATCTTTGCCATCTCGGCAAGTAAAAGTGGCGGACAATTGCTGAATGAAGTTTTTATTCGAAAGACATCACCCCAAGTCCAGGATATTTGAAAGGATGTAAAATTTTTAAAATGACTGCTGTCGCCCTTGGACCAAAAATCTTTTCAAGAACTCGTATTCAAGGCTTTTAAGAATCGTAAACGCTGAAACGCAGTGGTTGCGTCGATCTCTCAGTTACTTCGCGCGCTGTGAATGGTCAATTTAGCGGGCTGTATTCTCCTGTGCGGCCCACTAGAATTTAAAGTTGGTTTTGTTGCCAAACTGTTTCGTGATTTATCGCCGAGTGTTCTTAACTTTTATAGCAAGTGAAAGTTTAAAACTTTCTTATACTCTGAATTGTGCAGTAAAGCGTGCTAACGAGTTAAAAACAATTTCAAACGGATTCGTTTTGCTTTCGAGGTGCGTCAGAAATTTGAAGCATTTCCGAGCCCGCGTCAATAGAAATCGTTTCCGAACCCATCAGGCAACACAGCAGAGATATAATAAATATCTTACTAACCTCGTCTTCACGGTCCCTACTGTAAGTTACGGGTCCTCCTTTTTTCCCCATCGATTTATGGCGCGCGCGCTTCGTGCTTGGGCCATAAATCGAAGGAGGAAAAAACTCGGTCCGTAACAACAACAACAACAACATTTATTATTTGTAACTTACCGTACGGACCTCGAACTCGGTTAGTAAGAGGTATATATTTGTAAAAATACTGGAAGTGAAAATGCGCTCTGCGTTTACCTTATCTAGGGTTACGTTTACATTACAGGAAAAAGGTTCTTGCAAACTAGTCCAATTCTTGATAGGCAAATGCGGCCACATGTCCGGCGAAACTCTAAAACAAGTAACACGAGGGAGCCCAGAGGGCCTTTGAATCAAAGTGACTTACGCCTCAAGAAATATGAATCACACAAGCAGTTACTCTTTTCTATTGTTCTTCGAATGCCTCATTTCTGTGTCGCTATTTTCTCTTTAATTTGGCTTTTCGGTTTGTCCACACTGCCATGACGAATATGCGACGGCTCTACTGTTCAACAAGTACTATGGTGTCCGCCGTGTTTTGAGCCATCTCCAGCGCCTCTTGTTGTAATATTTCTGCAGAGCTATCAATGTTCCCGCTTGAAGCAACGCTTTCGAAACTTCTATCCTCAACTGATTCCGTCGACGAACGAAGGGGCAACGCGTAATACAGCTTTTGCCAGAACCTCTTGTCGCTAACGCTCAAATACGTGTTGGTTCGCAGGTACAACTTAAATTCCTCATCCAGCTCTGTCGTGTCCACATCATCAAACAGAATAACTATCAGGTATTTCATGCGATCTTCTAACACTTTTCGATGAGCTTCACGAAACTCCATCAAACACCAATCGCTCTTTGCGTAGCTGGAAGATAGCACCACTAACATACGTTTACTTTGATCCACGCTTTTGACAATGTTTTCCACGATTGGCTCGCCAACTGGAAAGTCGCGGTGGTGAAAGCATAGTTTATAAGGGGGGTCGAGATTTTCTAGTCGTTCTTGTAACGTGTTCTTCACCCAGTTGAAATCATTCCCGCTGAACGATATAAAGGCGTCGTATATCTTATTTGGATCCGAGTCATCAATGCGATCAAACGGGTGCCAGTTGAAGTGGGTGTACATGAAGACTTTGACTTGTCTATGGTATTTGTACAAAACAATACCAATAATCAGTATTAAAGCTAGCAGACCACCAAGGGTACAGGCGGCTATTGTTTCTTTAGGTACTGTCTTTCCTGTGTTCTTTTCCTTAATGGTAGCACAGATAAACTCGTCGTCCGGTAAACTGTAAATCGCTTGGCCAAGAGCATGCTCTGAGTTACAAAACACCTTTTCGATGTTTCGTATTCGACGTCTATTCTTCATCAGCCAGTGCTTCATCCATTTAGTCGTACAGTCGCATTTAAACAAGTTTTGCTCCAACGCCAACGTTGTAAAATTCAGAGATTCAATTTCCCTGGGTAGAGTTGTCATTTTATTAGCATCAATGAGCAGAATCTCGACACGTTTTAATTTCTCCACTGTGGAGGCCTTCAGCCGCTCAACTTTGTTGTTTGTCAGTTTAAGAACAGTCACGTTTTCCAAGTAAGGAAATGCTGGAATATCCCGGATATCATTGCTCATCAAGTTCAGTTCAATAAGACCTTGTGGCATTAAGCTTGGTAATTCTGTAAGTTTCTTTTCCTCGCAATCAACGACTATTATTCCATCGGAGCAGCGTTCCCGGCAGGTGCATTCTGTGGGACAATTGCGATCTTCAAGCTCAGTCTCTCTCCGCAGCCACTGATCTTCTCTTATTTCAAGCATCGATTTGTTCTTAAGCTCAAGTATCAAACCGTGATCGTATCGAAGGATATTCTTGCAACAATTTTCCAATTTCTTGTGCGACAGCAGACATGATGCAATCGCAAACTAAAGGATTTCCACTCAGAATGATTACGTATGCTCTCCAAAGGTAACTATATTTGGCTTGTCGCACTGGAGAGATTTTCTCGTCCTGTTTTATCCTGCTCAGTCCATCGGAATCTACTAATGTGGTGATATTGTTGTTGGACAAATTAAGAACTATCGGCGGCTGCCCATTTTCAAGCGGTTCATCCACTGGTATGATATAATCATCTAAAGCCTTGTCAAGTTCTTCAAACGTTAACTGATTAGACGATAGATCAATTAACTTAATCTTCCTCAGTAGAAAAATCCACGGAGGAAAGGAAGACAGCTTGTTCTCGCCGAGGTAAAGCTTTTGCAAAGGAGAATCTTTTGGGAAAGGGTTGTCCTCAATTTTTGCGATGTTGTTGGCAGCTAAATTCAGCAATTTCAGGGTGCTTAATGAACTAAACAACCCGTTTGGAATACAATGCAGGTTGTTATGGTCTAGCGTAATTATCTCAATGTTGTTCCGGCCTTTAAATAGTGTTTGTTCAATGACAGTTAAGTTGTTAGATCCAAGAATAATGTTTAGCAAGGAAGGTAACCCTTGAAACAGATTTTGAGGAAGAGAGGCCAAGTTATTTTCGCCGAGGTCAATCGTTTGAATTTCTTGTAAGTTGCGAAAACATGAGGGTCCAATTGCCTTTAAACCGTTTTCTCGAAGGCTTAGGACATGCAAGAATCCGCGAAACTCATGAGACGTTAAGTCCTCAATGTTGTTTTTGTCTAGATACAGTACACGGACATAAAGGTTGCTTTGAACTTGGAACAAGTTTAGACCAGGATCGTCTGTTCTTCTCAATTCACGGTAGAGTTCAAGGGTGGAGTTATTCCAAGGAAATTTTGGAGGTTTTGTCAAATTGCACTTTACCAAGTAAAGCCTTTGTAGGAGAGGCATTGTCATTTTCCATTGTTCTGGAATCTCACTAATCGGAGTACCTCTAATGTCCATTTCAGCCATGTTTGGCCAGACGTTCTTGGTGTAGGTGAACATACGAGGGATGTTTCCAGGAAGACTGCTGTAAACTTTAACAACCGCAATTTCTCTGAAGTCGTCTATAAGACTGTCACTTCCTTGCGTTACATTTGTAAAGGACGATTCACTCGACCATGTCGTTTTCTCTCCTGCCAAACCAATTGTTCGGAAATCAGTTGCCTTAGCAAAGACGGCAAGGTTTCGTGTCCAAACTTTGCAAGAACCCTTGAATGACAGACCGAGCAAAATATTTTTGTTGGCTGTGTTTTGCGGATTTATGAAATCGAGCTCAATTGACGACAGACACCAGAATACAACACTGACCGCAACTAAAGTATTGTTATCAACTTCTGCCGTATCTAGCGCCCAGTTGATGTCAAACGTAAACTTCACCTCAGACTCTTGGCTCATCAGGATACAATTAACATATGCTCCCAGGAGGACAGTTCCTTGCTTTGTTTTCTCGCGGCCTGATCCCTTACCTATGAGCCAACACGGCTCCTTGCTTTCGTTTTCACAGGTTGAAGTCGTGAATAAACAAACTACAACGGCCAACAACACCACTACGTATTCATCCATGGTGTGAGGTCAATCCTCAGTGACGAGCTATATTTTGTCGACGTCGAGACTAACACAGCTATTTGTTATCTGTAGGCAAACACGTGGATCTGCTTCTACCAAGGCTACGCTCTTAGAACTGCGGTACAACTGACACAAGTCACGCAAGACGTACACCAAGTCGTGATAATTATTTTTCTACAAATTGCGGTTATGCCAAGTAAACGTGTCTAGCCGAGCATTTAGTCTGCAAATGACTGTATCAGCCTGGTTTATCGACGCCAAAAGGCGTTTGTGACGAAAAAACAGGAAGTTTTTTTCTGATTGGCTCAATTAATCTCTGTTGTAGTCTATAAATAGTTTAGACTTCCGGTCCAATATTATTTTCCTTTATGCAAATCACTCAAGGTCTCATTGTTCACCTAATCCGATACATCGAACTCATTCACGCCTGACCTTATGATGAGCCCTCTGATAAAATGTATTACAGCAGCACCAAATGCGTGGTAAAAAGTCCTAAGCTTGCAAAATCAGCTTCTGTGCTTGGTATCGAGCCTTTATGCGTGGCTCTTCATTCAATTCTAAGACTTGCTCGACCGAGACGCATTCCGATTAGAAACGGCAAAAAGCGAAAGAATGTGGAGGGTAAAACCCCCCACATTCTTTCGCTTTTCACACGTTTTTACTTTGCATCTGTATATAAGCCTTACGCGGAATATTTTACCCCCACATTCTTTCGCTTTCCACACGTTTTTACTTAACATCTGTATAAGCCTTACGCGGAATATTTTTTCTTATCCCTGATGATGCCTTAGATCGGCGAAAGCTTGGATTTTTTAAACGATTTTAATATCATTTTACAGTAGTGTAAAGCCTCAGTTGAACTTTTACCACTTTCATTTAAAATGCTACTGAAGGACAACATCCAACGATTATTAAATTTGTGAGTACGAGTGTTTTACGACTCTTCAGACGTTTAAACTGAATCGTTAAAGACGTTTCGTATACGCGCGTAAGTATTTTCGTTTGCTATTTGTTAATTAATTTGTATTCACCTTCACTGTAAGTGTCACCTGAACACCCTGCTGACCACTTTTGCCGGATTAGCACGCTATAGGCAATTTTATTAATTAAAGTTAAAGTTAAAGTTTGCTAAGTGAATGTTTTCAGATCTTTGTTACTCTTGTTTTTTAGTAGTGATGGAAACTCTGTTACACAGAGAAGAAAACTTGGCAATACGCATGAGGCGATTAGAGTAACTGAGGAAGATTCATACTACAATTTAAGATGGTACTAGGCCACACTCAAACCCAGCCACATTGGTGGGAAGTGAACGCTGTCATAACCATAAGCCGAAACTAACAAATCATCTTAATCAACCTAAGAAACTAGGGGGTCGGATGAGGGGATCAGTTCAGAAAAAAAGTAGAGTATGGATATTTTCTGGATTGAAAGCAATGATGTCATTACACAGTCTCAACTTTGACAATGTGACTCAACATTCTAACAAATATCTGGTCTAGTCACAAGACAAATTTCAACATGTGGACACTAGATATCACTAACTTCTGTATCCGACGCCTTATTTTCAGGCAATTCTATCTCATCACAATAATTATTACCCCAATGCACTGTGTTTGTTCAATAAAGATTATTCTATAAACCTGCAAGCAATCACATTATTTTACCACTTTTAGTTGTTAAATTAGTTTGCATTGCATTGACTCCCACTGGGCTAATCAGACTTTTATAAATCTCTCCATGTGAACATAATTTACACCACTTGATGTGGACTAGTTTACTCAAGGTTGTGCAAACTTTTAACTTCACTCTGATATGTTAGATTTTTCACTGCTTTTCCCTTTTTTTGTAGCCAATGTTTAACATGCTCAGGACTCTGGATCACATGGTTCAGGTTCAAGTGCTGCAAGAGCCCTAGGTCGTTGTGTCTAACCCTAACCCCAAGGTTCTGTTGTTTGTTCTACTGTTCTCTTATTTGAAGGGTATCAAGCTATTGATGTGAGACCTTGCAAGAGCCCCAAATGCCATGTGGAACCACAAGTGTAAATAACAACAAGTGTAAATAACAACAGTTACTGTTCAAATCTCAGAGCACTCGACTTACCTTTGACCACTTGTCTGTCAGCCTTTGGAGTCAGGCAAAGTTTTTATTAAATTTATACAGGAATTTTGTCAGTCCCCTTGAAGGATGTGATAGCAATTCTAAAACAAACAAAGCAAAGGAAAATTTAAGTGATCGTAATGATTTTATTATAAGAACTAGAAATCTAGGGGCAGGCTTCGTGATAAACACTGTCCCAGTAATATTGTTATTATTTAGAATTGTGACCAGACAGTTTTTTGTTAACAATTCACCCTGGGAGAATTCTCATTTTTCATTAGAAGGCACTTAGGTTCAATTTATGGATACTTTTCTTCTTGTTTTCCTAATCCTTGTAAAATATGAGTAGCCACTTGTGATCATAGTCTGTATCTCACAGTACATATAAATATACTAAAAAAATCATTTGGTTGAAGTCAAATCAAGAAACAGTAACATTCCAAGAGTCAGACTTAAATAATGCTTTTATCAGCAAATATTAAGTTCACATGGTGAAACTGCATCAGTAAAAACACATGTATTGTAAATTAGTTTGAGGGAAGATTGAATGGCATGTCAAAAGAACATCTAGATCCTACAGTTGTTGCAATGTATACCTGTCAGGTGTTTTGTATGATAGTTACAGTATATGGTCACAATTAGTAAATTACAAAGTGCACCTAGATGACAAAAAGATGGCTGCTTTATCAGTTCATGTCTAAAGACTATGCTAAATGGTTCTTAGTTTTATGGAAAGTTTCATCACATTACAGGAAATAAAATTTGATGGGTGACTTTCAGGGTGACTGCCTGGAAGACCAGTCCTGGGAGACGTGCTATGTTGAATAAATTTTCTATCTAATTCTCAGCTTTATTTTTCTACAATGTTGATGCCTGTTGGTCCCTGGATCAAATTCCATTTTGTCCACTGGCTAGTGTACCTTGATAGTCCTGAGTTCAAGTCCTTGGCTTTGCTTGTTAATAATCAACTGGATGCCTCTTGTTGGTTGCACTTTTCGTCGGTCACTTTTTTATTCAAGAAAATAAAAATAATAATCAACCTCGATCCAAACATTTCTCACCCAATAAAAATTGACATTCAACTTTTATCTCAACTATTTTCAATAAACAAGACTAATTCTTTCAAATTAACCAACATCAGGGGCTACTTGAGGAAAATTCTACGCGTTTTGTTTTAACATGGCAGAACATTAACTAATTGACTCCAAATTTACAATTCACAATGCTTCATGTTGTGGAGTGCTTTAAATTTAAGATATGGTACACACCTTTCAACAGACTATAGGTTGGAAGAAATACACTATTGCACCTTGGTATCACGATTTTTGGGGTGGTGATAGGGCTAGGCTGGCTACTTTTGGGAATTATTAGCGGCCACAATTTTTTTTTACGCTACTTTCGGGAACTCACTACTTTTTGGGGGTAGTTACTTATGGATTCCAAAGTTTTTGGTATGTCAATTCCTGGACATTTTGATTTTTGTCATTCCAAAAAATCTCCCCTCCCATATCTATTTCCCCACTGTACCACACTTTTGTTCACTGCGTCTCCAACATTTTATATGCAGATTGAGTTAAAAATGGCTTTGTAAGATGCAAGATGTGAATCATACAACCTAGGGAAGAACTGGTACCGCAGCTAGTCCAAAATTGTGAACTTAATGAGCAGAAGTCACAGAAGACTACAGATGATTGAACTGAGTATTTATTATAATAAGAGCTTTGTGGGAATTGAAAAAGATTTTGCAAGTAGTTTTGAACAAATTTTCAACAATCGATAAAGTAACCTTACCTTTGTGATTTTTTGCAGTACTCTTGCATGTCTTTGAGCAATTTGAACAGCAATTATCACCAAATCATTTTCCTCAGAAACGCAAGTAAAATTTCTCTAAGTAGAGGAACACAAAATACTGAAGATAGAATTAACTTGAGATTATTTACATTGTTGGATATTCAATGCTAAATGTGAAGCAGAGTCATTTTTAACAGGAAACCAAGGTTTCATCAAGGTAACATATTTACAGTTTTTTTGACCAGCATTTGAAATAGGGACACCCAGGATTTATTTCTAATTTTGAGCCCTTGATCTCTGACTTTGTAGTCCACTTTCATCTCCACTAGGCTGCACAAGCAATCATTGCAAATTTCCAAATATTTGCTGGTCAAATAACTTACTGGTCCCAGACTCCGACTTCCCCTTTGATGAAAATTTAACTCGTTTGAAAAAATATACAGTACAGGTAAAAATGGAACCATAACATGTAATACATCTTTTGGTAACAGAATATACTGCTTTTTGGTTGACCGGTCATAGCAGACCATTCAAGAAATTCTCAACAAATTGTACGGACGGATCCACCTATTGATGTAAATCCTTTGATCAAATTCCCCAGGATGGGGAAACAAACATCAATCAAAAGTATCAAAAAAGCTTATGGGGCAAACTATCCAAATACTACTATATAAAAGAGACCAAAGAACACTGGAAAGAATGTTTTCACTACCTTTATTGTGAAACTGAACTGACTTTGTGAACTGACTTTTGCATTACAGAACACAAATGTGGCCTCTGCAACAGAGACTGTCACTCCTGCATCGGCCTCTACAGCCACAGACACCGGTGCTCCAGCCAAGCAGACAACTAGGATGCTACCCATGGTCAACCCTGACCGACGGAGGCCTACTACTGAACTGACTTTCACACTGGTATTCGATTTCACTGAGTTTTATAATCAAACCTGGGGGTGGAGTACTCAATAGAGTTTTATACAGGGAGGCTCTGCCCCAAAGGTCCAACCCATTAAATTTTTGTATACCATTTTGACAGAAAACGTAACTCTTTTGTATATCTTTAATTTAAAACAAGGCAGCCCCTTCACATACATGTACTTTCATATAAGGCCCATATTATGAGAAAATTGTCAAAAAGGAAGTATTCTTGTCATTTTCGTGTCTTGCCTAATAAATTAAATGATAGAGCCATAAGGTGTGGATCTGTGCGCAATATTTTAATAAACCCATTAACTCTCAGAACTTTTTGCCAAAAATGCATTTTTTGGACATTTTGGAGATTTTCAGGCTGGATATGGCTAAATTAACTCTAATCTAATCAAAAATGCATTTGCAACATGACAGCGTGCCTTTCTTTCCACTAGCATCACGTTTTTGCTCGGGCATGCACAGAAATCAAAATTTTGAGTTTTTGGACGAAAAAGTGACCTACGTCTTTAGGCTTTTTGTTTTTTTTAACTTTTTTTTCGCCTTTCCTTTTTCTCCTTTTCTTATCTTTTTGCTGCAGTGATTGACCTTCTACTGGGCTTGCTTCCAGTTCAAAAAATTCTGAGAAAGCATCATTGAGGGAGGAAATTTTCACCATGGAGTAGCCACATGTAATGGCAGGAAATTTTGCTCTAAGTTTTTCACTCAAATTTCTGAGCACTTTTGTGCATATTTCAGGCTCCATTGAGCTGGTGACTCTGATCTGAATATCATTGGAAAGATCTTTCCCCCTGCAGAAGTTGAGCACAGATGATACCAATTTTGACACCAGAAGTGGAACAAAGGCCAAGGCTCATCACGGCCGGTTACGGGTGGCACAGGAGTCAATGGGTTAGAGGCCGTTTAAAATAACTAGCCTGCGAGCAGGCTCATGTTGGAGCACAAGTGCGCACACGAAATCAAGCGGCAAAGCCACGAGATGAGAAAGTGAGCCTGCTCTGATCTCTGCAAATTTCCTATTTCCACCCTGGAAACCGCAGAAAAGAATAAGTCAATTAATTTTCACCGGAAGCATGAATTTTGGCAGCTCAGATTTCTCAGGAAAATTGCAAATCTTTTTCACAACAAGATGTAGGCACGATATTCGTTATTGATAAAGTTTTGCCGAAGAAAAACTGTCAAAGTTTATGTCTACTAAGGACACACACTTGATTCCAAGTGATCTTGCTTTGGCAATCTGGTCTTTGTTGATGCTGGTAAATGGGCAAATGCCTTCATGTTGTTTTATTGCCCACTTGCAATCACATACGTTTGTAATATTTAACACTTCCCATATGCAGTCGGCAACATGACAAGTACGGCTTGATTCATTGACATACTTTCAACTGCTATTTCCTGTTCCTTCTCTAGTTTAAAATTTAACCAGAAATAGACAGGAACTTTGTTAAAACATCAGTAATACGCACACTCAACTCTTCCTCTGACTCCAAATGTGGACGACTTGTTTTTTATTGTGCGGTAAATTACCGACTCCATGGGGATTTAATCACTCCTCATCAAGCATAATAGATTGACAGTTTTCTCGCTTTTCCCGCTTTTTGACCAATGGTATTTCACTTTGCTCAGACAAAGCAGAAGTGAAAAAATTACAGAGATCAGGGCAGGCTCACTTTCAGGTGGCACCTCTTCACCAGACTCCTTTCTGCCGGATCGCTTTGCTCTTTGCCGCCTGTGCGTGTGACTCAAAGGTGAGCCTGCTTGCAGGCTATAAAATAACTAAATGACAGATTTTTCCCTACCCTTTCATATACGATAATACCTCAACCTGTGAATTCCCTGCCCTTTTATATACTTGAAGTCTGACAGTGAAAAAGGTACCCCTTTCAGGCAGAGCCTCTTCATAAAGGTCACTGTGGGGAGTACCTCCCTTTCAGACAATCAAATGTGTACTTGAAGTTGAAAACTTTCTCAAAATAGACAATATCTGTTAAGACGGTGTCTAAAGTGTCAGATAAATGGTAATTGAAACAAATAAAAATTTACCTTTTCCCACAGCATGAGCAGTGATCAATACACCGGGTCAGACTCTCCCGAGCTTAGGGCCACTTTCCATGGTCAAAGGCATGACTTGAGGTTCGTCTCAGGCATCAAATCTCCACCTCTTATCCACACTTCACCCCCCCCCCCCCCCGCCCCCTTCTCCTGTGGGGTTTATATTGACAGGAGCATAACTGTAAAATCCAAGGACTACCAGAAAGCTGTCTGCGTTCTCCAAAGTTGTTTAACATATTTTAGGAAAAGCAGATATAGAGGAACACGACTGTTTGCAACTAAATGTGTTGCTCGAAATTCGCCATATTGGATTGAATGCAGGCGAAAGCCTGGAAATGACCAACACGGTGTCCTTCCCAGTCCCTTTCGTGCAGTGATATTTGCGGTCCGCTTGGCGTGCATGCGCGCACAGGGAACATTTTCTTCTTCTAAAGCGTTGACAGAAAAATTCTGCTTCTCAGCAAATGTTGGGTGTGAGTTCAAAAAGAAAACCTGGTTTGTACAGATCAAAGTTAACGTCAGCGCCCTTTTTCGGGTTTTAAAAAAACACAGGAGCCCAAGCGCTATTATGGAGCCGGTGAGGGGGCGGGGGGAGGGGCAGGGGCAGGGGCAGGGGGGGATGTGCGATGGGGGAAAGAGCTGTTCTTTTCTGAAAAGGAAGCTTTGCGGGGCTTAGAGGAACATCATAGATACCTGTCTCCTAGTACCCCATGCCCCACGCGCCAGCTGGACCGTCTACCGAAGTGTTCCAGCGCTTTGAGGCAGTCGGTTAGATGTGGAAGCACTGCAGTTTGGTGTAAGTGAAGTTTGATCTGACATGAGATCAGGTTAGCTCGGGTAGCTATTCCTCTCTGTTTACTCCAGTTCAAATTCGTCGTCAGTTTTATTTGGTGAGCTATGAAGATGTCTGATCTGCAAATTACTGCAAAGTTTCACTTCCGTCTATTGTGATAGGTCTGTTCTTTTACGAGGGCTCATTCTTGTTTGATCAGGCATGAGGATTCGTTGATACCTCTTACAGCCCAGGGCTAAGTATTTTCCGTTTAGAGTTTCTTTTAAATTATGGAAATACTGAGAGAACTCGCATAAGTATTACGGCAGACATGGCAACCTGCCACCCAACGTACTGATTCATTCAAGACAAGCGTTTTTCTTGCTTTACAAGTAACCCTTCTAACGGTAAACAAAACTTGTATTAGTCGTAGTAAGATAGAAATTAGGGAGTTTAAGAAAGCTACAACGGAAACGGGAATATCACTTAACAAACGTTTTACTGTAATGAACAGTACTATGGCTGTGCACGTGCGTTACAGTTATTGACACATTTCTTTGTACATTAATTCTACGTAGTTTTAAGATCTTTAAAGAACGTGAACCTTGACGATCGTTTTTAAATTTCTGTTTCAAATTTTAACGCTGTCTTGTATATTCAGAATTTTTTGAATTAGGTCAAAGTCCCTCTGAAGCTTGTGCGCAGTATCCTTGTGAAAGTAAAGAAATTTAGTCAAGCAAAGTACTTCGAACATTGATGGGCCTGTATTTTCCATGGAGGAAGGGAGAGAACGGGCATCAGTGCACACACAGATAAAATTTTAAAACCATGTTTCCAGCTATTTCGCTACCTAGTAAATAATTGTGTTGAGAAAATCGACACCTCGTTGATTAATTATTTATCCAGTGGATACCATTATCCATCCTTCGAAACACCTGGGCTGATATTTACTGAGTAGCACTAACAAAACAATGAAAGCAAAAGGTTTCTGAGAAACAGTGATGAGGGGTTCTGGCTGTCTTTAGAGCATTTACAGTATTTCAGCACTCTGACATATTTCTCAACATTTTCTGTCGTTTAGCCCAATATAAGTATAGTATGTCTCATCCTAATAGCCTTAACAACCAGCTCTTGACTCGGAGGTCCTGTTTTTCAAAGGTACATCAGGTTAATTTTCCTTTGAATTTAGTTTTTTGACGATCTCTCACTACTTTCTTTGTCCTTATCTCGAACTACAACTTAACATTAAGGGTTAAAAAACGCTCTTAAGCAATGAATAGGAGATAAAAAATGGGCTTACACTTATATTATCCCATTCGCGTTAATCGTAGTTTAAACAACAACAACAACAGAAAACCAAATTGACTTTCTCATTGTTTCATTTTTAGGCTTCTTTCCCTCAAGTCACTTTCTTTTCCTTACAGCGCTCCACTCCAAGTCACGTGTACTGGACTTCCTGATGTCGTCATTGATGCGCTTCCCGGCCGATGATGACAATGTTCGCCTCTCCACTGACACCTTTTCTTCTGGTGTGCCCCTTTCAAGTTTCCTGGTCAAGTCCTCGATCTGTTTCACCTGCTTGGCATTCTGTGCTTCCAGCCTCTTCACAGCCGCCGACAGATCGCGAATCTCGTCACGAAACTCAGCAGAGGACTGGGTCAGCTTAGCATTGACTTGCTGTACCTTGAGGTATTTTTGCCGCAGATCTTTCAAGTTGCCGAGTTCCTGCTTCGTCTCGACCAGTGAATACCAAGTCAGCCACAAGTGATTATCCACGCTGCTCTCCATGTGTCTGTTTAGATGAGCTCTCTTGTCCTAATAATGAAATTCCAAACAGCAAATAGAGCGATTTTCAAGTGAGTGTCGTAAAACCAAAACCAAAGTAACCACTCCGGCCAATCATAACGGGCACAGAAAATCCAGTGAACCAATGAAAGCTCGAAGTAAATGCTCTAGTTGACGCGAAGAGCGGGAATTCGAAAACGTGTGCGGAGTAAGTCAAGTTTGGGTTTGGATTTACTTCTGACTGGATAAAAACGTGGCGGCTAATAGTGTAGTGTAGCAAGTGCAAAACCATTTACCTTTCGATACTCAAGTGAAACCGCTCTACATTTGAACTGAATTACATATACACGGGACCAGACGGGCCCGCAGGCGAGGGGTGCACCCCGTTTTTCTTCTTGAAAAATATGAGGCCTGAGAGATGGAAAATGTCCGCATGCTTTGAGAACCTCTAGATTTCTAGAGTCGCCACTGTGGCTGTATACAGCACTACTGAGTTTTCCGCGTCTGGAACAGACTTATGGGAAGCACAAGATTTAATAAAGGTTTTCCATATTTTAAAAGGAATCCCATGCATTTCTGCGAAAGGTGCGACTTATACTCTTCAGTTTGACGCTTGTTTGAAGCTTGGTCCTATCGCGCCTATAGGCTATTTGGGTTATTGCTCCTTAGTCCCAAATACTGGATTAACGATAGGGTCAAGATTCAGACTGAAGTGTACGGAGCACCTAATAAAAACTTGAGGATTCCATTTTAAGTTTGGGAAAACTTTTATCAAATCTCTCTCCTTAGTAAGCCAGCCTGATCCAGTTAGGTTGAATAACTTGGCAATGAGGTATACCCAAAATCAACTCCATGACTATGAAAAACGGGCAAAGCCACAATGAGGGAGGACGGAGGTTTTTTTTGCTTCGAATAACGCTCAAGCTTTAGCTGTTGCAATCTAATACTCGTGTTTTCTTCGACTCGTCCATGCTTAGCTTATGTAAGGAATATAAGTGCCAAAACTACTCTCGCTCTAAATTTGGGGGTATTAATTTTTTATCAATATCACAAACCTTAAAAGGACAACCAGCTTTGGCGTAGGGGCAAGTCACTTCCGTCAACGGGCATTGGTTAGAGATATGTCTGTCCATCTGTCGAGGAAAAGTGCAAAATGATGTTAACCACGAGTATCATGCAGCTCCAAAATAAATGGACTAATAAACGCCGCTGAAAGATGAATCTGTGTCTCTTCCTCCATGACCTGCTCTTACCAGCAAGAGATTACTAAGATGACAGAGGAAGATGGCGTTCCCTGAAGGATGAACGATCGAAACCGGCAATTCAAACAAACTTCACCAGGAAATTTCGATTCAGACGTACTGAATTCCAAAGGATGGGGAAGTTAAAAGACAAGACAAGCGGTGAGGATCGAAAGTAGACACAATGAAACTGAATTGATAGCTTTCATTTTGAACTTTACATATATTCGATCGCAATTCCGAAAGCGCCTAGAAACAACATTAATTAACAACAACAACAACAACAACAATTTTATTCATCTACAAACAGCTAAACTTAACAATGCAAAAGAATACAAACAACAAACGAGAGAAACGATTCCAAACAACCCGCAGATTTCACAACCCACAATGTTTTCTCGCCTTCAAAAGAAACAGCCGGGAGATTTTTTTACCATAATCAGAAACAAAACCAACTCTAATCGCCGGTGACTGGGCTTACGTTCGCTTTCCTGTGCTTGGCAAACTATTTTGGTTTAAGGCCAAGTGATACTAGCAATACCTTTTTTGCTACGCAAAGTCGGACTCATGTCTACTCCACGCATTACGTTACCCCAACCTAAAACACGTGTAGTACATGTGATTGGCACGCAGCGACGCTTTTCAACGTGTTAGTCTGTTGCCTGACAAAGCGCAACTGTCTCATGTCTTTCTCCAATGTTTGCGAAGAAGACTCGAGACACTTCTTTATTTTAGTTGGACATTGTGTACACAATGATAGCTTTTTATTATCATCGTTGTCTGAATATAGAGACTGCGTTAAAAAATATAAGTAATGACATTAACTTTCAGTGGAGTCCGAATTAAAACCGTCCGTTTATTTTTATAATAAGCACATGTTTTCCTGGGAATAACGCAACTTTGGGAGAAGTGTTCCATTTTTTTTGCAATTGGTTTTACGTCTTTATTCAAGATCGTTGTTTTTAGGAAGAGCAATACCCCAGCGAGATCCCCAGTGTAGCTGAACTTTGTAAAACTGAGATATTCTATCGATACTGTACCTCTTCTCTTGGGATTCGTAAAGCTCCACAGTTGTTGGTGCAGATGAGAGGATAGCGGGTACAGCAAGTCTCGTGTATCTTTGTTAAGATAAGAAAAGAAACATGGAAGACATTATCAAGTGAAGGATATGCCAATTGATGCCTTGTACAGTATATGCCAACCGTTATTTAACTTTTTGCAAACTTTTACCAGCATAATAACTCAAATAAAGTTTTTACTGCAAACCATTAATTTACAATCCATTAACGACCTTTGGCTCACAATATATAGCAGAGGAGCCATTTATTAATTTGGCCTGGGCTGAAATTAAACGCAGCATGGTTGAAACAAATAGAGCGGTTTTCATTCGAGTGTCGAAAAGTAATTGGTTTTGCTTTGCTGCATAACACGATTGGCTTAAAAAAACACACGGGCCTTTTTTAATCCAATCAGAAGTAAAACCAAAACCAATCGTGACGCGTTCGCACGCGTTTTCCCGCGTCAGCTACATGTAATTACTTTCCGTTTCGATTGGTTCACTGCATTGTCTGTGTCCCTTGTGATTGGCTAGAGTAATTACGTTTTGTTTTACGACAGTCAATTAAAAACCGTTCTATTCTTACGCAGGATTAAGATGAATAGTTTTAATAATTATTACTTTTTTATTGGCATAGCGGTAGTTGTCCTGGCAGAAGACACACTCCACCATTCTCTGCAGACACTCCTCCTGTTTGTGAGTCTGTAGATTCCTCCGTTGTATGTCATGGCCACAGTCCACGCACTTTTCTTCTTCATAAGGACACTTTTTTTGGTGATCCTAAGGAAAGTAAAGTTAAACGTCTAATTAATTCTGTTTGCGAGTTACAAAATTTGTAACATTATATTGTTCACAAACATCCTTAAGTAATGTCTTTTTATAATGCCAGATTATTGTAAATCAAATCTAACTGAACAGAGTCAGACAGACAGTTAGAGAGACAAACAGACAGACAGAGACAGATGGACGGTCAGACGGAGCGAAGAAAGGAAGGAAAGAGGGAAGAAAGAGAGAGGGGAAGGAAGGAACGGAGGAAGGAAGGAAGAAGGGAGAGAGAGAGCGGCAGCTTAGAGGGGTAATTGATGTATCAAGAATTAATAAACCAACACTGACGACATTACCTCTGCATGTCGTAGTTGACCAATCCACTCACATCCTCTCTCGTTCCGCTTGCATTTAACACGGAGACACAAAATATCTCTGGCCCATGCTTTATCAGAATAGAACTAAACAGAAAGGAGTACATAATTAGGTTTCTACACTCTGACTTGTGTTTGTTCTTTAAGTTTGATCCCGAATGAACAAATGTGGTGTCGCGGCATGCAGACAGGACTCGAGAAAATTCATTACAACCACTCAGTGATTGCCAGTTACAGGATAACCTTTGCTGCTATATTTGACCTAGCTAGTTTAAAATGTATCTAATCACATCAGCTCAACATCTGGAAACATGTTTAGTCAAATCAGGTTTACACGTAAAACGGACTTGAAATTAATTGATAGAAGACAATACGCTTTGATTTTCTAGTAGCCTGCGAGCGCCCTCTCAAACACTACCCTCACACTGCTCTCATACGCTGCGTGCCAGCCCCTCACCGGCTCGCTTTGCCGGCCGACAAGTCTCCCGCAGCTTGGCTTTCGCTCGCCGTCTCGTCGCGCGCGGCTCGGTAACGGCTTCACCTCGCAGGCTATTCTGACTATTCTAGTTGCAGCGTCGCAATTGTGGTACCAGTTAAGTCAACTCAAACGTGTTCTGTATCCAAACTCTTTATCCAAACTCGAGCACTTCCCGTCTGCGAGGGTCCGCATAGTCAGCATTGTTTCGATGTACCCGGGCGGGGGGGGGGGGGGGGGTACTGCCATATATGGGCTATATAGGTATGTGCCGCTGTGAAGGGTATGGTTTTCAAGCAGTTTACTCTAGGATAGGGTATATAAATCAGAGCGTTTGGGTCTAGAATAGGGTATAATTTTTTACAAAACTGACTAGTTGGTTGAAGATTTTATCTAGACTGAGGAAACCAGGAATTGCCACTCAAAAATACGAAAAAATCAAATCGGCAAGTTTAAATTTATGCAAATCAGTCTCGACAGTGTCGATAGATGGGGGGATTTGGGGAGTTTACTCTAGTATAGGGTAGCAAAATTCAGCTGAACCAGCTCTGTTATAGGCTAAGGGTTTCAGGGTCCCAGCGGCACATCCCCACCCAAAAATTCCCAAAGTACCCCCCCCCGGGCGATGTACCTCGTGCACATGTCGTGTGTTCGCCATTATTTCGTATCACTCGTGCTCGAAAGAGTTCAAACGCGAGAGAAGTGAACCAGGATACTTACTCCTCCTTTAGCTTGGATGTTTTGACGATCATTTGGACAAACTGGGTTTTCACTCCTATCGAAAGTTAAACAGAAAAAAAAAAACCTTTAGAGACTAAACAATTGATCGAAATATATTAGTCAGAATTTAACTGAGAATATATTCTTCGTGTAGAAAAGGTTTTACTCTATTTTTTCATCGAGTATATTGACTGACTGATTCACATATTGATAAGACTTTTTTTTCGAATCCGACACAAGCCTTTTATTGCATTTCGAGTTCCTGTTTCCGTGAGCCGTTAATAACGGATACTACAAATGCCGTACTTTTTTTTTTTTCTCACACTCATAAATAAAAATCATAAATAAAAGCAATTTTAAGGGAAAAACGTCCCGGTCGATAATCGAAAGTTCTGTTCCTAAATTCCCATTTTATTTTGCCAAGTTCCACTAAATTTACAAAGTATTTGGATAAAAAGATTCCACAGAGAAGAAATACGGGATTACAAAAATGGAAGTGGATTACAGTTCAGCAAATTTGATTTTGAAATTGGCATTCTAGTGAAACCTCTTCTGCAAGATAACCGAGCAAGTTTACAGCAAGCTCCCGGCGTTAAATATGTAGATATCACACGATATCAGCCAAGACTAGTCCCTAACTCACCACGTACCCCTTAGCGATTTGATCTAATTAAAATCTGAGAAAAAATATCTCTTCATTTTTAGATAATTCTCCCGCAAAAAAGTTTCATCCGAAAAGCAATATATGCAAACTGTTATCTCGTTAGGAAAACACGAATTCCCAATGACCAAACAATGGCGGAAGACAAATTTTTCCCACCGGAAGTATATACGCCGATTGTGTTTTCCTATTCGAGCATTGAAACATAGCGTATGCTAGCATACACGTAGGATGAATCTCATTAAAAAAAAAAAAAAAAAAACTACATCGATTTCTTCCTCTGCTTTTTGAATTATTTTACTACGCTTCTAAAGCTATACTTTCGATCTAAATCAAGGGCTGACGGAAACTAATGGCCGGAAGCTTAATTTGGATTTAAAACTTAACATCGCGTCACGTACAGACTGCATAAACACGTTTACTGATTAGAATATGTAGTGTAATTATTCTGTAGGAAAACCATGGCCTTGTCGAAGACTTTGAACATGGGGCACAATGTGATACACTCACTTTGTAGCACAGACCATAGTTAGTAGAGTTAGTTCTCCTCCACTGACTATGCACAGACGAAAAAAAGAGATGAAAAATGGCTCTCAGTGTAAATTATAAAATCGCTTGATTGCTTCGAAAGGTGATACTGAAAAGTCGCAACACTTCCTTGAATCGAACGCTTCATAAAGATTCCACGATGAAGAAACGCTTGCCAATTTTATACGATATAAAGACAGAAGAAGACATACCTCAGAATCCCAAGCAAGCAATCTTTACAGAATCGATGGCCACACTCTGTCGTTTGTACAGCATCCCTCATCGGCAAAAGACACACCGGACATGTTTGACTGTCTAATACCTTGTCCACAAATTCGTAATCGTAGCCACCAAACAACGTTGGACGAGTTTCTTCTTCGTCGCTGCTACGAACATCGTAAACATCAACGAAATCGGGCTCGAATTCTTCGTCAGATTCCTCTTCGTCGCTTTCGGACCTATCGAGAAAATGATTGGCGAAGAGAAAGAACGCTCTGCGCCTCGCGTCCATCGCTTGCGAAGCGAATTGAATGTCGAAAGGGTGGCGGAAGTTAAAATTCTTTTTACTATTGCGTGACGTTACGCCTGAATTGTCTGGTTTACGTTTGGAGGCATGAATTATAGATATGCTGTCACGTCATACAAAAGTGCCTTTCAAAAAAAATACAAAACAAAGGGAGAAAATCACTAATGATAAAGCAGTAGACCAAAAAGGAACAAGATTGGATGATCTTGGAAGATTCCGTCGTGTTACGAATGACGAAATTATAAGGATTCCGTGTTTGGTTCCGCGTTGGTTCCGCTGAACTGCATTGACCATATTAGGGACAAGGAACTACCACGCAAATATCAAACACAAAATTCCTTCGATAGTTGATGTCTTGTCCAAGAACACATCACAATGTCCCCAGCCAGGGCTCAAGCCCACACCACTCGATTCGTAGACGACCGCGCCACTGAAGCCTAAAGAAAAAATACTTGTGATCCATAGGTAATCGCTAATCGGCTGTTAAACATTCGTAGGAATAAGAGTACTCAGTCGACCATGAAGTGTCCTGCATCACGTACAGAAAGTTCATCCGGTTCGGGATGCGAAGACCGTGATTTCTAGCGCGTTCCCTGCCTACCGAGGGTCCAAAATAGAGTGAATATGACCATTACCCTGGCCATGCCTGAGGGGGGAATCCTGGGGTTTCATATGACTAGTGTATTAGTGCCCCGAGGAATTTTGTTACAAATTATACGCCCTTGTCCCTACACAAGCACGCGCGAACACGCAAACGTGCGCACACAAAACAACACACATTAGAACTAGCAATCGTTACGGGATTATGTTGCAGTGTGAACATTGGAAAAGGAGTCTGCTACTAGAACGCATTAGTAGTATGCGCAGCAGACGCTCGAGTGATAATAGAATAATAGGAAGCGGGTTGAAGCAGCCCACAAGAAGCGTGCGTGGGCTAAGGCACGCGAGGGAAAGGAAGTAGATCCGCGCGTGTCGCAGTGATTCCCTTTCATATTGAGGAAAAATGTTCAGTTTGTTAAGACGGTAGTGTTGAGCGATTCAGCTATGTAAATAATGCTGATAATTTACATTTAATTAACACTGGCTTGCTATTGAGTGATTTTTAATGTTTCATATTTCCATATTTATAGTTCTTTTGAGCATATGACTCTACACTTTCCAGTGTGTGTCATCAGTTCCAACCAGTCCTATCAACGGCGATATAACCAGTCTGACTAGTTATTATCGACAGGTAAAATCTGATTACCAAGATCCAGCATCACGAAGCTATCTTACACAAAGCGTATAAGCCACATCAGTCTCGCTTTAAAACCATAATCCAAACTTGCGCAACACAACCAGTCCATTTAACAATGCTTATGACTCGTAGGGAAACTCCCAAATAAAAATGAGGAGGGAGGGAGAGAGGGAGTGAAATGGGACCCCAAATCGCACTTTGTGGGTGACTCGAATTTGTTTTCATCCAGTTTCTGACATTTTTTCCAACTTTAGTAACCTAAAGAAGCATCGAAATAACTCAACTAAAGAAAACTCCAGTCATTTTTACATGGGAGTCTGTCGTCCCCTGGAGCTTGTAACTATTCCATTTCCGTCGCTCTTCTGATGCAATCTATCTTGACCTTCCCAGATCTGATATGGACTGTCTTCTTCTGACGTTCAATCATCGGAATGCTCTGAAAGCTATTTACTGATAACCAATACACTGAAGACGAGTGATCATTGTATCCTAGTGCTTTATCCAGTCCCTGTGCTGTAAGCTAAGGAATGAAGTCTGGGCCTTGAATTCCATCTCTGCCAGCTCCCTGACCGAGGGTGCCAGTTCTGCTGTGTGCGTCTCAAATATTCTCCCTAAAACGAAAACAAATAAATAAGAAATAAATGACTCTAAAATCAAGAGAAAAGCAGGAATTGTGAATTTAATGGTGCAGAAAATGTGCGATTCTGAGAACTCGCATGACAACAATATTGCTAGAGCGCTGCGGTAATGACTTTCGAAAGGATAGTCACTTATCAGAATGAAGTGCAGTCCTCCATACAGCACTTCAGATCAAAGAATATCTTTGTCAACCAATCAGAACAAGAAAACATTGATACAGCCAAGGCAACCTTCATCAGCCAATCAGAGCAAAGACAACCTTCAGCCAATCAGAGTAAGGAAAACCTTCATACAGCCAATCAGAGCAAAGAAAAGCTTCACACAGCCAATCAGCGCAAAGACAACCTTCATAAGCCAATCGTAGCGAAGAAAACCTTCATCAGCCAATCATAGCAAAGAAAACCTTCATAAAACCAATCAGAGCCAAAACAACCTTTATACAGCCAATCAGAGCAGAGCAAACATTCACAAAGCTAATCAGAGTGAAAAGAACCTTCATAAACCATTCAGAGCAAAGACACCTTTAAGCCAATCAGAGCAAAGCAAATGTTCATGCATTTAGTCAGAGAAAAGAAAACGTTCATCAGCCATTCCGGTGCAAAACTCTTATCCGTAATCCTGACTCACGAAATTCGCTTTCCTCGCTTCAAACGTGTCTCGCGTTCGCCTCAAGCCTACCTGGGGAAACCCTAAAAATCATAACTCCCGCAAGCTAAATTATAGGACAGAGAAGTTGAAACACCTTGGTAGCCCCGTTGCTCCTGCCACTTAACGTGAAAATCATAACCATTCACCACAACGTTAATCAGAGACAAGAGTGCCTCTGGTACGTATGTCTGGAACTCACCTTTCCGTCAGCAAAGGTCATTTTGTAATAGGCCATATTCGTATTCTCGGTATTGGACTGGAACTAGCTTGCAAGTGAGGCTAATGGGGGGAGTCTTTTCAAATGTAAATGACATTCATCTCTTTTTAATGATATTCCCCCGCGTGAGCCTCCATTGCAAGCTAGTTCCAGTCCAATACCGAGAATACGAATATGGCCAATTGTGAAGGTGACCACAAAATGAGTATCATACAACACTAACCTGCCCCTCTACGTTTCTCCCCATACGTCACTTTGCCGTCAAATTCGTTGTGTGGAATTTTCATGTTGGGTTGAATGGACGAGATTGTCTCTTTAAGATGTTCCTCCACGTCAGCTAAATACTACAGAAAAGAACGAAATGGAGAAAATATACATTAAATGAACCGCTTTGTGAAACGTGGCATCAAAACGTCTAACAGCTTTGATAAGCTAAGTGAAAGCGTAGATATCATAATTTATTTACCTGTTTCTCGTCATACCAGATAGCACAGCCTCCCTGGTCCTTCAGCCGTGTGTTATAGCATCCTTTACCCCGACTGGAACACGTGTGGTACCATACCTACAGTTAAAGCACGCCAGCATTTAAATAACCGGGTTATCGCCTTCCTGACTATTACGGTATTGCTGAAAGGCAACACTTAATTGAAAAAATTGCACCAAAATGGAACCACACGTGGTACAACGAAACTGCAGTACAACCTCGCTTTCTAGAACTCTGTTGTCTTGCACTCCCCACTAACTCATATCACTTTCCCCTGGATGTACTTCTTCAATCACTTACTATCAACTATCTCGAACTCCTAAAAGAGGAAATTTACTACAGGCGCAAGTTAAAAAGAAACAAATTCGGCGTCAATGTAACATTGTTTAGCACAACTTTCGTATCCTCGCTTTTTTTTTTCCTTTTTAACTCTCCGTTCTTTAACCAAGCCTACGAAGTTACATAGTGAAACATTTTCTAGGTTGGGACCCAAAGAGCAAGGATTCGTTATACATAACACAGTTCGATGAACATGTAACGAACTGTACCTTTTCTTTAACGTCCGAAACGAGAGAAATTGCCAGGCCCATCCTAAAGGAAGAAGAACAACATACATTCTTTTTATCACAGTTCTGAGAATGTGGTAGCAGACAAGAACAATGTCTTCTAGTCCCCCAGTTGACGTTTAACGTTTCTCTCCCAACTTGATTGCTCGAAAATGTGTTGACATTGTAAGGAGAATTTAGAATTACATAACTATACCCGCCATTAACAAATATGGGGTTAAGGTAAGTGGTGTTTCCACCACAAATGCCTCGGTTACTACTTGTTCATGAAGGGCCAGAACTTTAGAGTCATAACCCGGCTGGGGGAAAACACTATTGATAGGATTGTCTATGACAATGAAAAATTAGCGCAAACACCCTCCCCTGCAATAATAGCTGCATTTTGCTTGTATCCTAAAAGTGGGTGATAGCAGGATGTGCGGTCTGACGCAGATTACAGGAATACACCTACGCTGCAGTTCAATATTACTATCATATTTACGCTAATGTGTATTATTTTATCTTTTCTGGTGTTCACAAGTGCTACTCGTTGAGATAAAAAGCTCAAACCTAGATTCACATTTACCTCTCTGCTCTTCCTACTCGTCCAATTCTGTGCACGTAGTTTTGTTTGTCGTCTGGAAATGTTACATTCACGACTGAAAAGGAAGCAAAAGCGTAAGTTTCTCGTTAGAAAGGAGGAGGGGAAGGGAGGGGAAGAAAAGCTAGGGAGGGAGGGAGGGGGGAGGGAGAAGTGGAAATGCTGAACTAAAAAGATAGACTGAGTGAAGACGTGTGTTCTCACCGTATGGTACACCCGTGATGTCGATGCCCCTGGCAGCGACGTCAGTACAGATAAGGAATCTCACTTCGCCTTCCTGAAAAAAGAAAAGAAAATGCGCCATGGTTTAATTAAATGTGGCCCATAGGGTCACTGATCATTTACAGTGTTGTGCGCGCTAGTGTCAAATGTCGAAAGCTGGTTTTCGCGCACGTTTCTCCACCCAGTTCAACCAAACCTATCAAATGATGATGATGACTGTTATATCCAGTGTTATACTACATGAAGTAGGACTGCGCTTTTTTGTGTGTTGTATTACATGAAGTAGGACAGCTGAAATAAATCATTCCATGTGTTCCATGTATTCGTGGTACTTCTACTGTTAATCGGTCTTAACAGTGATAAACAGTGTTTACAAATTTAACTAAAATGAGATATCTTAAATTCAAACATCTTTAAACTAAGGTCATGACCTTGCTTGGTTTTCTATCTTTTTATTAACTCATTTTACAACAGACAATTAGAGTTGTCCCTTATCATGTAGCGGGATTAATCGTAATGCAAATGCAGATGTAATCTATAAACCAACAAAACACGGAAGGGCTTTCATGAGCTTGTTATAAAATACGTTTCTTCCAAATTGAAATAAAATTAAACAAGTAATATACAGCTTCAGCACTTAAATTTGTCCTTGCTAATCCAGGCAATTGAATACACCTTCTGACTTTTTGCTTTTAATTAATCCAAAACGCGGGCAATAGGAAATAACCGAATTAAATAAAACTAATTTCCTTTCAAGGTTTTGAATCAAGACTCAGAGGCAAAAGGTACTCCGAATGCTTAACTGTCTCAAGTGCTAGGTCTTAAGGGGATGGCCCAACCCTTTTCTCGATCAATGTAAGGCCAGAAGTGCCAATAGGAGCCCATGATCTGCTGCCAACACTGTGATTTCGTCGATGCAATTTCTAAATAAAAACTCACACCTCCTCAAGAAAATGAGGTGTAATAAAAAACACATTTTACAACGCCCCCAATCTCTCGCTCCTTTTGGAGTACATCAAGCCATACGACAACGCCAAACTGTTGACCAACTAAGTGCCGCCTTCCTTCTGTTCGAATAGCACGTATGTAAGTGTAATTTTAGCGCTAGCCTCTGTAGTGTAACTAGCTATTGTTACCTTAAACGCTTGCAAGTTTGCTTTTCTTTCCTGTGGGGATCGGTCACTATGGAGACACACACAAGAGTACTCATTGACCATAGCCTTTGGACCTGGTGAAGAAAAAATACACAATACACCTCTCAGTAACCAATATACAAATAATCACTTCTGGCCAATAACAATAAGGGTAAATAACCTGGTAAACCAATCATAAAGCGAAGCAAGAACAAACAAATGGTGCTGAGCGTGGGAAAACATTCACCCTGTGCAAAGCGCGGGAAAACATAAAACCTCAATGCAAAAGCGCGCACGTCAAGCTGGTCATGGTTTCGCTCATTGGTTGAAAAAAGACAACGTTCATTCTGATTGGTTTAAGACCCTTGACAGAGAACTCGACAAAAACAGAAAAACAGCAAGCACCACTGTTACTCAATGCATTGTCACTACCTCCGCCTAAGGAGACCAGGTATTGTTCCACATTATCACAATCCAGTTTCGTACGACAGAAGATTATTGCTTGGTCCATTTTATGTTCCTTGATGGCTGTCACCAAGTACTCAACCTTCAAAATCTTCACGGCCTCGGACAGAGATTCTGCACAATGAGAAAGTGCACGTTAATTATCGAGCTTATATTAAGTCTCATTCAAGATGTGTCAAATAACTCGTACCTGGAATTTGACCGCCAGATTTCATGTTGTCTTTTGCATGGATTCCATCAGTCTAAAGAAAAAAAAAACAGTGGTCAAATGTAAAAGAAAATAGCTGAATATAGGTATGGGTCACATGTTTGTCACAACAACTGAAAGGTGGTTCTATATGTGACCATTCAAAACTACCAAACTGAGCTTTCGTGTGGCGCTGCTTGTTATACTATGCAAGGTCGGTTTAAAATATCGTGAAACCTTAAGGGACAACATTTCAATGAAAGCGGTCGAGGAGTACATTCATGTGGGACTGTTCACTACAGTAAATAGTTTGAATCAAGGATAATCGGTAGTTCGCGTGATCATCCCTGTGTATTGCGCTGTGCAGGGTTTTCCTACCTGACTGATATCCTAATGCGTGACCATTCAAATAAATACTGTCCAGCATGCACTTTCATCGGCCTCGTTCCCAGTCTCTATCCCCTTTCCTCTGCCTCGATAACGCGCAGGATTGTTCAAGTCCGTGACACCTTCTGTTTTAGTTCCGTCATTGTTAGGAAGGTTAGCCAGAGCACCGTCACCAGATTCATTCTCTTACCTTAACATAGCTGACACGCGAGCAGATTGCGGCTCGCACGATGGAAGCACCGAAACACGCGAAAAAGTAAAAGCCTGAGCGCGCATGTTATGAAGGGTAACCGTACAGCAAAAACCATTTCATATTATTCTCTTAAAAAACACTGCAGAAACAAAGATTTGATTCTGTTGAAGCTATAAAGCACTTAGTTAAGCAACAAGCAAGATTTGAAAACGTTTGGTGCTTGGTGCTAGGTGTAAAAACGTTGCACCCAGGTTCTACGTTAGTGATTGAAGATAGAGGATTATGGTAAGTCACACACCTTAACTTTATTCTTTAGTTTCTGCCATGAGTTGTCCGCTCTGGGATCCACATGGCAAACCTATAAAGCACAGATATAATTACGACAAAGTATACCATCCTAGATAAAATTCCTAGCTGCTTTGGCTCCCTGCCAGGTTTGCTTCACCCCCGACTCATTCTCGCGGCTTCGCCTCTCTTGCGTGAGTCTGGCCGTACTCTTAATCTATTTGGCGACCGTGTTTTCAAAATGAAACTGGTGCAGTAATGAAAAAAATGTTATAAATTATTTACCACGTGGTGGACGGTTTCGGGAACAGCATCCTGTCCTTTGAGATCAACCCAGGTTGGAAAGTGCATGATTTTATCCTAAGAAAGAAATAACATTCCTGAGCCCAAGGCAAAATAAAGATTATGCCATCTGTACACTGTATATCATGTGTGTTCTTCTACACTTGCCTAAACGGAGACTCTAGTTTTCGTGAGGGAGGCTGTTTATTAACATAACATTCTTTGCACGATAAGCTAAAATCCTGACAACGTTCTGTATTGCCGGATGTACTCGTATACCCTGATTCATACATGTGGTTAATAGGAATCTTTAAGTAATTTTACTGTTCACCAAAGAACAGCCTTTAGAGGTCCAATTGTTAGTAAAAAAAAAATTATGCGTTTCCACACCTTTCACGGAAATGTTAGTTTTACAATTTTAAGTAAAATTACAATAACATACGTTCAGCTCTTCTGCTCTTATTACAATGTAGGTATATGTAAAAGGTTGATTTGCAGATAAGATTTACAGCGGTGAGCATACTATCAAGGTTTTACATACACATATAATCTCTTTTTTCATTATTATTATTATTATTATTATTAAAAAAACACCTTTTTGATCTTTAAAGAAGACATGACCGTTTTCACAGTCAAACTGAAACTGAAACTGCTGTGTCTAAAAATATTTACTAGCTTCTACAATCAAGATCGTTTGAAAACACACAAATATCTTACAGCCAGCTTCTTGACTTCAAAAGAGTGAAGAGTCGCTGAACAAACAATCATCTGTGAAAGAAAAGGTGAAAGCAACGTTATCAAAATCACGTGCACTCGGTAATTAAGAAGCATTGATCTTCATACATGTGGATTCTTTAAAGGTAGCAGGTAATGTCTGCATTCCAACCTAGTGTCCCATCTGACTGGCACTTATCTCTAGCTTTGGTAGCATGACACAACCAGGAGTATTACTACTCCCCCCTGGAACCCGGGGATGCTAGTTCATCGCATGGTTACTACTAGGATTACATTTGCCGGTACCCATTTATACACCTGGGTGGAGAGAGGCACTGTGAGAGTAAAGAACACAATACAGTCACCCCAGCCAGGGCTTGAACCTGGAGTCCAACACACTAGCCATTACTTCTATGCATCTCCCACAGATGCCAGCAAAGTAATTATTAAAAGCAGTTTATTCAGACAAACTGTTGGTTCCATTATATTTTTACCTGTAGTCGTTTGCCATCTGGGCTCATTTTTGGAATCTTGCTAAAGATTCTTGTAATCAGGTCATGGTTCCCTTGAGCTAGTAAACCATCCTGATAAAAGACGGAAAAGACAAGCAGTTAATTCAACTCTCTGTCAGACTACACAAGTTTTTTTGTCATAATTTAGTACTCAGGTATCCAATATTTCCACCACCTTTTGGAACACAAAAGTGGCAGTTTGGATGGTGACCATATCACTGACAACCTCACTGGGAATGAGGTTGTATCATTTGTAGTAGAGATAATCTAAAAATGTTCTTATAATACATACAGAGTGAAGGAATACAATAGAGCATTTTCATGGTGGCCATATTGCTAATTCCAAACAATTTTTTTCGTCATAAACCAACATGGTCCCAATGATGTCATGCGGAAACACTCTATAGCAAACAAGTGAGAAAAGGAACCAAGCTGATGATTCCATATCCATATCTTTTCTACCTTGGCTATCGCAGCTTCTCCACTCGTGCTGCAGCATACAAGAGCCTGCTCGCAGGCTATTACTTTTCCCCTTGCAGAATCTGGTCGGCGTGCAATGTCAGAAATTAAATTTTCTACCAGCTTAACCATGGGACCTTAAGGTGTACATTTTATTTTTAACACATTTTATAATAATGATTATAAAACATGATCTACAGCTAGTGTTGCCATTGGCTAACAATGCAAACATACCGCTTCATCCAGAATGAAGAAGCGAACCTGAAAGGAAATTGTATATTACCAGAAATGGTTTAATAAAATTTAGCATATAAACAATTGATTGTTCACTTCTCATGTGTATAACAGATGAATGGGCAGATCCAAGAAATTCAGAAACAGGGTGCTGTGGCAGTTGGCATGGCAGCTGCAAGGGGGAGCAGGGGGGATGTTTCCCTCAGAAAATATTTACCGTCTTTAAAAAAACTAGATTTTCTGAAATTTGTTTTGGTGTACTCTAGAAGCACTTGCGACAAATTTTAAATTTCCCAAACAAATGACAGAGGTGCAAGGCCCTCAGTGCCCCTTGCCCCACTTAGTCTGCCTTGGATGTTTGCATGGGCTTTGGTACAAAGCATGGTATTTTTTTAATTCATGAATATTTCATTTTACACTGCCAACATTTTTACTAGAGTGCTGGTGAGGTTAGATGACTGTCAATCAGATGGTTAACAAACGATTCAGTTATGCGCATCTAGTCCCTTGTAACACCTCAACTTTACTCAAGTTATCTACCAAAATGGCCAGTTTCCTAAAATATTTCGCTCTTGTATAATGAGCTGGCCATACATACTTGAGAGAGGCTGATTTTATCAGTAGAGATAAAATCATCAAGTTTTCCAGGTGTGCCAGTCACAATATCCACCTACAGAAATAATGAAAAGCCACAGACAATGATTAGAAAACAAGCAAACCTGTTATCATCAGTTTATAATGTTCATGGGCACAGTACCAGTCAAAGGTAAGTCTTGACTACGTCTTGACTTGAAACTTGATACTCGATCCTCAATGTTTTCAAAAACAGAGAATCAAGATTCGGGGCTTGAGTTTCAAGTTTCAAGTTTTGAGTTTAAAGACACTCAAAGAGTTTTTTTGAGGAAACAATTTATGTCTTGAATACCTAAGGTACAAAGACACCAAAGAACTGATAATAAACTGAAAATTAACAATCTGAGGAGGATTAAGATAGATTGAGTGATAAACTTGAAAAAAATGGCTGTATTCTTAAGACATGTGTAACAAATCTCCTTTAAATTGCCTGCAGCACTTAACTTCAATCATTTAACAGTTTAAAGAGTTTTTCAGCAACTGAACTCACTTTCACATTGAAACAATTTCAATGTTATTGTTAGTTTGTAAAATGTGACACTCACCCCATCATTAAGCATCTGAATTTGGGTCTTCACATGCTCTCCACCAATCAAAAGGACTTCTCTAAAATGCCAAGAAAATGTTTATTTTAACTACCTATTAACTGAGAGTGAGATCTTTACAGTGAAAATCTGTATTGTCCAAGCAATAGCCAGGTCAATAGGGCAAGCCAAGGTTTGAGATTTTCCCGTAAAGACCGAATGTTCGAGGTTGACAAGTTGTTTGTTATATGGCTTTTTGCTTTAGTTTTGCAGGCCTGTAATCAGCCTGTAGGCATTATGGGAGAATAATGCCCCAGAATTAGCCAATACGAGTGTGCATTATATCAGTTGCAAGCCATATAATAAAGTTTAAATATAAACTTAGGCTCACAATGCACACAAAATTCAAAAGAGAGTGCGCATGAGGTGACCTGTAGTTTCACCTATAATTAGTAAAGCAATTTAAATTAAATGGGGTTTTCGTAGATGATAATTGTTTGCCCTTTCATCAAATTGGTCAGATGGGAACTTCAATCAGTACAATATAGCTCCCTTCCCACCAGACAGTGTTTTTGCAACAACACAACTACATAGCATCAAAATGAATGAGAACTAAAGTAGCTTACTTGACTTGTGGGTTTGGTAAATACTTCTTGAACTTTGAGATCTGATTGTGGGTCTAGGCATTCAACACAAAATTACTTGCATCAAGGCGGTGGTAACAACGTCAATGGACAATTGAAAAATAGTAAGCAAAAATAATTTAACAACAGTTTCATTCAATCCTACATACCTGTTGGGCTAATTCTCTAGAAGGCTAAGAAAAAGAAAAGAAAAAATAAAGAAACAAAGAAGTCGCAGTGACGAATAACAGTTCTCATGAGAAACGCGAACAATACAATCATGATGTATCAATGTTAATTGTTTTATCCTTTTTCCATTGTACCTTGTCAGAGCAGGATTCACAGGTTCAATGCTTCAATTTAAAGCTCCTTAATATTCTATTTTCATTAAAGCTCAGTTCAGAGGTTAACCATAGGAATTAGGTTATTTGCACCACAGGCATACAATTTTTGCAAAGGAGTAACACTATGAAGCCCAATGTGAACAGAGCAAAGTAACTGTGGAATCCAGTGCAGTATCTAATTGATGACAATCTTGAAATGAAAGGAATGGGACATAGAAGGGAAACTTGCACATGTTCTAGGTTACGGACTGAACTGTCAATGTTTGTATTGAGGGATTAATAGTGATGCATTATAATCTACCAAATGTATTGCTTAAATGTACGATGGTGATTGAACATCTTTGTTATACATTGCAGTGGTCACACGCACCTCCATAATAATTGCTGATGGACTACATCTGTTATTAAACTTGCCAGATTTGGGCTGGGCCACCGCTGATGCCCCTAGGCAATTTTCAACAGAGACAGAAATTAATTGAAAAAAGCATACCAGAGCCAAATTGCAAGGAAAGAAACAATGGATTGCTTCCTTCTGTTGACACATCTTTGCTCAATGACAAAACTAATTCTAACACTGTATGCGAGATAAGTGGGAAGTGCAAGTGATCTTCAGCACCTCAGTAGATGGGTGTCTCACCCGTGTGTGGAAGGTAATAGGCTTTAACCCTGGTTGGGAGAACTTGAAATTTCTTTCTAAGAAGCTTGAAACCTTCCTGACTTTGTCACTAACTGATTAAAGTAGCGTAACGACTTACCTCCTTTGATATTTGAGACAGCCACTGCATTAGGTGGGGCTTTGGACAGTCCTTTATATCCACCAGGCTTCAAATTTATGTCAGAATAAGGCATAATATAGGAGATAATAAATTTCTTATTTGCAAGTTGGGATATGGAATTTAACTTTGATATACATGTATTGCTGAGATTAAATTCTGACCTAATAGTTATTTGCATAAATAAATAAGATAAAATAATAAATAAAATTATATATAAAAAATAAATCTGTCCATTACCTGTCAATTGTTAACAGAAATAATATTTTTCACATGAACTCAACAGGATACTCATTACAAAACAAAGTGAATGTCAAAGACTTCGGGATTCCTCTTCGGGAGTATGATAGGAAGCTGTCTGTCTTGAAATGTGTGTATAATTTATAGTCAGCTGCTATAATAATTTCTCCTGGCAGTGCCTGGTGGCAGCAGGCTCTAAAACTGGTTTGGGAGGAGGTTGGCATTGGTTATAGCAATCAACTGGGATTTTTGCTAGCAGATGACATTTTTGTTAATACTCAACATAAAGTGAACACACTCAATAACTAAGTAACCAAACCACCTGGGGCCTTTTGTGCAATAACACAACTGAACTGTTTCATCAAGCTTCTTGAACATTATTTAAATATAAACAAGAACTCGCTTTGGGGCATGTACATGTGCTAGCTGACAAGAGTATTGCACTGATGAGGTTATATATGGCATACAGTTATATACATGGGCTTGGCTTGGCACTTCTGTTATATGTACATGTACTTAATCTCAATTCACAGGTTTATCACTTGCAGCACCACATCCACTCTTACCTTAGGTGGGTACTTGAATGGAGAATCACCAAAATTAAACAACAGCTCAGCATTCTACACAAAAGAAAAGGTTCATAATATATACTGTACTGACGGTGTAGTTTTTTAGGAAGGATAAATGACTGCAGCTGATAAACAAGATGGCAAGATGAAATCAAAATATTTCTATGCAAAAAATTATTACCAGCAGATATTTTTACCTTTAACACAACTGCAGCAAAAAATGTGCTTCCCTGAAGGTTTGTATGAATGTCAAATGCCTTGCCAAAATCTACTCCTGCAGTAGTGATTAATTGTAAAACAAAAATAGTGGGACAAAATTAAATCTGGAAATTGGACTTCATTTTGGAGACAAAACAAGAAGAGAATATGTTTTGTATAATTCGCCAGTTAACAATAATTACTTCAGATATCACTCAGTAGTCACTATCTCATTGGTGTAAAGATCTCAGGTACAGTACATGTAGTGTCTGACTGAAACACTAATAGTGTGATTGCAAAACTAGGACTTGATCTTACAAAAAATAGGAGAATAGCTATGATATGGAGTTGCAATTAAATGGGTTAGACACATAGTTACAAACTGTTCCATTCCCAACATCATTCTGCATAAAAAATAACAGGGTAAAATATAGATTTGGGGAAAAAAAGAGGTTCATTATGACCACTAACCATTTTTGCTAAATTTGATTGAGCCATTATCCAGGTCGATGAAGCATCCAATAATGTCATTGATTCCAAATGGCTGTAGAAGCAAGATAATCAAATGTCCAAGGCATCAGTATCACAATTTATAACAACTTGATGGTAACTATTAACATAAAGAAATAACAATGATTTGGACAGTTTTATTTTAAAGAAAAATTGTATAGTTCTCAATCTTATGCAAAGCAATGGCCACACGAAATAAGTTCACTTAAAGCACTGCATGCCAGCATTTTTCATGGCCACCAATTAAGCAATCAATGAGTAAAAAACTAATCAATCGATAGATCAGTCTGTCTGTCCGTCCATCTGTCAGTCTGAGTCAATCAGTCAATCAGATAAGTACCTCTCCATAGGAGTCAAACTGTCTTCCAAATGACTTCTTCCCAGTTCCACCAAATCCATAACCCTGTTTATCAGTTCCTGGAAGTAAAGAAACTGAGTGTACAATCTTACATTCTTCACTTTTGAGGGGATCAAGGCACTGATAATCAACTTTCAGGAAACACACAGAAACACAACTACATGTAAGGGTATAAATATCCTGGAACCTGTGTCTTTCAGGCAGAAAAATGTCATGAAAAATGGCTTTTGCATCCCATGGCACAATTGTGACTGATGATCGGTATAATGATGACGACGATGATGGAGATGACAATGACAATGATGATGATATTGTTGCTGCTGCTACTGCTGATGATGATGATGGTGATGAGGATGATAATGACGACGACGACAACGACGACGATGATGATGATGATGTTGCTGATGATGGTGACTTCTAACCTTCCAAACCATCTACCAGGCCTATGGCCTACAAACACCTTTTGCTAAACACAAGAATTCATCCTTCAGTTGGGTTTTAGGATGTTATAATGTACATTCTTAAAGACTTTTAATTGTAGAAATTAGATTGAGCAGTTCACATAGGCTCTTGTGTGTATGGAAAGTAATTATTCCATGATATCCAAATTCTTATCAAATAGCATCTAGCCTAGGAGATTCAACAGACCTTATTTTCAAGTTGAAGAACTAAAGAATGTTAATTTTTTATACTTTGACCCCTTCCCTGTCTCTACTGGAAGTTTGGGTTGAGCGTCATACTTTCCTTCAATCATTCAAGGTACTCAAGACCCCTTCCCTCAACCCTCTACAGTGGGGGTTGGATATTTTCTGGAACTGTACATTGTTATTAATTACCAACTGACCAAGATCTAGTGCTGCCAGCTCTGTGGACCATCCAACACGACAAAGACCTTCATCTGTTACTGAAGCTTCATAATAGTACCTTCCTAACAAAGATGACACAATATTAATTTTCTAGCAGACTTTTTCTTATTTACAATGCTCCAACTACACAAAATAAATTAATTCCTTTTATTCGCCTTACTAATAATTTGAACCAGAGGTACAGAAAGCTTATTGTAACAAGTACTGATAAAATTGTATTCACTCTCTGTTTCTTTTGAAAACTGAAACTTCTTAACGGATTAAAAGTTTACAGAGGTTTCCTTAAGGGCCGGGTAGCGGGCAAATTGACCGGCTGTGAGGACAATTTTGCCGGGCTGGTTTGACCATCTAGTGGAATTTTTTCTTACAAAGAAGTTCAGTTTTAATAGTTTTGCCAACTTGTGAAAACCAGTTACCCTCCTGGTGAAAACATTTATGAAACCCCTAAGTTTATTTATGGAGTCCTGTTTTCTTTCATAACCAGAAGTGATGAACAATGTTTACATACCCTGTTTTACACCCAGAGTAGAGCGGCATCCTTGCCACTTATAATGATCGCGACTCTGGCACAGATAACCTTTTTCATCAATGGCTACGAATCATAAAAAATGAATTGGAATGAAAAACTACTTCCTACTACTGCAAGTCAAGAAAAACTATTTTTGCCACATACAGAATACATAACATAAACCAAGTATTTTGTTAGTATAAGAATTTTATATGTTAGGATCATTAGTTGTATTTCCACAGTGTCTTTACAATGCGAGTAGAGGCACGGTGGCCTCACAGTTAGTGCTCTCTCCTCCAGATTGAGCAGTCAAGGTTCAAGCCCTGGTGCTGTGCTGTGTTCTTGGGCAGGACACTTAGCTCTCACAGAGCCCCTCTCCACCCAGGCGTATAAATGGGTACTAGCAAATCTAATGCTGGGGGTAACCATGCAATGGATGAGGATCCCATTCAGAAGGGAGTAGGAATAACTGTACTCATAGTCGCTTCATGCTACGGAGATCAGTACTGGCCTGATGGGACACTTGGCTCGTAAGTGAACTTTTTTTCTACAATATCCACAATGAGTAAGATGACAAGTTTAGTTCAAGCCTGGGAGAAATTCACAAGTTTTGTGCACTACTCACCAAAATCCAGATCTCTATCAAATATGTTCAATATAAATGTGTTAGGTGCTATCAAAGGAAAGAAAAAAGAAATACATCACTTATTTTTAATTAATATTGAATTCTTTAGGTGAAATAAAAACTGCTACTAATTGAGTAAATGAAGTGCACGTTTTAAGTATGGTTCCATAGTCATTTGACAGGAAATGACTGACAAAAAAATACTCATGAGAAATTGAGTGGAACAAGGGAAACCTTTATTACATTTATATAATTAGTAGACTTGATACTGAAATGACTGTCATGCACTTTTGAATGGTTTCTTTCTCCCAATGTCAGATATCTCACCCACTAGGAGAAAACATGTAAATTAAAATATTTATGGCTGAAAATTTATCTGACAGTTCATACTTAAAGACAAGTGATTTAAGGGTAATGTCCCTACCACAAGTACCTAGATATCAAATCCAGTATTGAGTTTTTAATGGCATTGTATGTTTTGCTACATAATATTATTGTATCACTTCTTTTATAAAAAAATTGATTTAGGTAACTAGTTGAGAAATTTGTTCACTATCAATTGCTAATTGGGCAGTGATGGAAAAAGCAAATTACACAATTTATTAAGTAACGTAAAGGGTCATTATTATTGTTATCATTATTGTTGTTATTGTTGTTGGTATTATCAATTACCAACTGACGCAGCAACTGCAGGACGAGAACTCTTACGGCCACTTATGGCTTCCCTTACTGTCTCATGTACAATCTGAATCACTGGCAAAGAAAATGCCTGAAACAGAATCACAAACACGAGATCACTACTTCAAAACTTCAATATACTCATCTTTATTATTTACCAATAGTACATACATCAGTTCTTGTTTTAGTAATACTTATACCCATGGGATAGCAGCGGTAATGGTAAACAAACTTTAAAATATCTGAGAATTTTGAGGATTATTCTCAGTTAACAAACTGTGTGAGTCCTTTAATTTTATGAGTTCATTGCATGTAACACCAAAATTTATGGTAAAACAATCAAACTCCATACCCCAGTCTTTCCACTTCCAGTCTCAGCTGCCTTGGAAGAAAGTAGACCACATAAAAATTAGAACACCAGCTAAACATATCAAGCAAAATAAACTGAATATGTAAATTTCAAATGGTTAGATAGGAGTAATTTAAGAACAAAATTTTCTTGCTTGTGATGGAAATGGTCCTACACATGCTCTCTTTTAGACAAGTAAACTGCCATGGGTTGCCTCTTGATATGTTTTCAGGTTACTCCAATAATTTTTGGAGACCTGTTTGTTATCTGCTGACATCAGTCAAGGCCAGTGTGCTGCACCTGATACTGGAGTCTCAATGGAAGTGTCATTGAATGTTTGAGCACAGTCAGAGTTACTGTGTTTTGTTGTTGGGTGAGGCAGTTCTCGTGAGGCCTTGCTCCTATTAGAAAAAGACACTGCAAGAGAAGACTGTGTTTCAAGTTTCAACTTCCTCCTAACCTCAAGGACATTGCAGTAAGCCAAAATATAGCTACATGTGTACACAGCACTGTACTTGCACAAAAATCCAAGGGAACTAAGAATACCTAATTTAAATTGAAGTCAAATCAGTGAACAAAAATGAAAGATATTAATTTCACATAATTTTTTTCTAGAATTCTTACCATAAGCACATCTCCACCCCCCAAGATCAGTGGAATGGCTTCTGCTTGTACATCTGTTGGAAGACTAAAAAGAGGAAAACACTTTCAATTTATCATAACATAAACATTTTAGCCATCAAAAGCAAGCACAAGCCTATATCTGAACTTATTAACCACTAGTAGTGTTTAATTCTGAGGACTTAGGGATCGTTCATTTTTTATAAGGTAGGGGGGGCTGGTGGGATTTGGGGGGGGGCATGCAAAAAAAAATGGCTTTCGAGGGGGGGCCATCCCAAAAAAATAAGGGAAAAAGGGGGGGTCACGTGAAATATTTTAGAAAAACTTTAAAATGGCATAATGTTTGAATATCAAAAAAATTGCTATAGAATAAACATAGAAGGCAGGATGCAAATTTATTACAAACTTTCCTTCTGCTTTAAAAAAACGTTTGGCGACAAAAAGCATTTGTAGCTACTGAAAAGAAGTATTTAACACTGTTATTTTCGAATGCAACTTTCTCTGGCACTCATCTTTATCTTCGCTGTCGTCGAGTTCTGCGTCGCCGCTTGTGCTGCTATGGGAGTCTCTTTCACCAATGCTGCAAGAAGCAGCAATGCTTTCCGTCAGAGTGTACTCTTCAGGGTACATGAAGGTGTAAACATAATCTCTGACTTCCTGCTCAAGGTTTGTGGTGATTCTGCTGCTTGCAGCATTGGTGAAATAATTCCCTTCCAAGAGCTGTGCGATGTATGGCCCATCTCTTCTAAATAACGACGTGGCAACATCCTCAACTTTAATACACTCTTCCGGGATAGCTGTTCTAGGAGGGTACACAAGGCATTGTGGAAGATCATTTCCTTGCGGGTTTCCAACACAGATTCCATAAACTTGTTGGACATTGTTTTCAGTCCGCTTCCTCTTTCTTTCATTTGACTTTCTGCGGCTTTCTTTTTACCTTCTCCTTTTGTTGATGTGCTGTTTGAGTATGCCCTTGAATATGCTGTTATAATTGCTCTTCTTATTTTCTAGTGCTTCCATGTCCTGCGTGACCTTCGTCAACTTAGCTTCTCTACATTTGATCTGTTTTACATTAAAACTGTGAGCAAATTTTTGCCCTGCTTTAAAGCAAGCCCATTTGGACTGAAAGAGTGTGGAATCTTGTTCCTTTACATCTTTCATCTTTAGCTTTTTGTTTTACCTGCACAGGGCAACATTTATAAATGCCTATCACTAGAGTAGAGGTAAAAACCTTCCAAATAAAGACATCTGTAAATTAAATGTAAGAATGTGTTTCACACAACACATCAACAGATTTCCAGTTTTTTCACAACACTTCATACTTGGTTCAGTATCACAATGCAGGAGGAAGGAAAGACTCTGTTCCAGGCTACTGTTACTTCTGTAACATTGAGAAGTTTATGAATGAGCATTATGAGGAGAGGGAGAACTACAGGGAGTTTCTAAAGTTGTCCTGTCAAGAAAAGGTAGGAGAAATTTGTTCTTTTTGTTGTGAATGGACTGGACCACCCATAAAAAGATACCCTAAACCAGTTCCTGACCATTCCTGCCTACCGGAATACCACTACCTCTCCTACCAGAAGAGCCCAAAAGAAGGGCGTGATCCAGATGACTGGCAGCCAAGGGTCCAAGCGAAGAAAGAGCATGGAAGTGGCAGGCTGGTTTTATCTGAACCAGAGAGCGTTGCTCTATTTGCAGATAAGTTTATTGTCAAATCAAAGTTTGTGGTGGATTATCTTCAGCATCTTGAAGCGCTGGAATTTAAAAGGAAAAAGAGAACAGAAGAAAAGGCAAAGTTAAGTAGGGACGCAAAAGATAAATCATATGAGGATTATCCTTGGACTGAGTTGTGCGAAGATCTAACCAAGCTTAAAAAGCTATGTGTTCCAGAACTAAACAGGTACTTGAACCACCACGGGCTGAAGCAGCATTTGAAAAGCAGCAAGAGTGAGAAAGTAAAGGCAATTGTAAGACATTCATGCTTGCAGCAGAAGAGCCCTTCAGAGCTGGCCAACCAACACTGAGGAATGCCAGGACATTGACACAAAATGACAACAGGGCAAGTGCTGACAGTAGTGAAACGGATGAAAGTGACAATGATGAGTATGACAGTGATACCATTGACTCTGGGGGAGAAGATGACTCAAGTGACGTCATTCTTGCATTCATCAATTCAGATGAGGAAGATGCCAATGAGAGGCCAAATGCCACACGCTCAGAGCGAGCCATAACTAGGAGAGCCGAAATTGACTTCTCTTTCTTTTGATTTGTTTTTTAAGCAACAGCTCTCTGTAGGATAGGGATTGTAAATATTGTCTTCATAGTGAGCACAATAACGTGAAGTAGGGGGATAATAGACAAATTTTAAAAAAGTTGAAATCTAAATAGTTTGTTCAATTTTGGGGGGGGGTCATCCCAAAAAATGATCGCTATAAGGGGGGGGCATGTGAAAAAATTGGTAAGCTGAGGGGGGGTCATGCGATTTTTAAATGGTACTTCCCAAATCCCACCAGCACCCCCTCCCTCATAAAAAATGAACGGTCCCTTATGCGACCCCTAGTCACAAAAGAGATAGATAACAGCTAACACATTAGTGTTTAATTCCTTGCTATGAAAATACTTCAAGGATCTTCAAAGATTTTTTGCAGGGATGTCTAATGGTCTTAGTTTCACACACAACTTTCATAAAGGTATATTGTAAAAAAAAAATTATAAATAAAACCAAGGAGAACCTTGATATGAAGGTTTATTATGATGCAGTTTATAATTGAAGGCTTTCGTGCAAAAAGGGCGTATATAGCATTTTGGGCCGATTTTTATTTTTTGCAGGATCAAACTAATTTTTGACAGACTGACTTGTTTTGACATGAAAAGCATCGTTGCGTAATTGTTTTTGTTGATTTGCATTTCACTTTTGAGAAATAACATATTCTAACATCTTTCTGGATACTTACAGCCATCCCATTTCCTCAACCCCCTTGCACATTTCTGGTAGAAGGCCAAACTCTTAAAATGAAAACAGAGACAAAAAAAGTAAATCATCTACCATCTAAGGGCCACGTTTGTCTGATAGTCTATTACGCGCTGTGTAGGCATTGTTGCAGTTAAGAGAGAGGTACCTTCCTAAGTACCTTCCATAACTGCATGTCAAGTTTACATGAAGAGCAGTGTTGCATATTTATGACTCTAAAAATTACATGACTACATAGGGGCGGATCCAGGATTTTTCTCAGGAGGGGGTGCACCACTAAGGAATTGCGTAACTGATTGGTGAGGTAAACAAATTTTAAAAGCCAGTACGAAGAAGAAGGCTTCATCTCAGGGGAGGGGGGAGGTGGTGTGTGCACCCCCTACATCCTCCCCCTAGACCCGCCCCTGCTACAATAAATAAATTACATATAAAAATTATGTTACCGTTTGAGCTGAGGCCGATTTGCTACAGCTTGACACCCTCACCCCCCTAAACCTCCCCTCCCCCACCATACCTACATGCATATTTATCCTCTGGGCCAACCAAACACAAGAAAATCTTATTTTCACTGGAAGAAGTAAGGGAAGTGTATGAGACTGAAACTGCTTTGTTTCACAGGATCCTGGAGGGGATTAAGCTTATAGACTGTACCCTTCATTAAATTTAATAGGGCTCAGCAGTATGGGACGTCCAAGCAAAGAATTTTACACAATAACCATCCCTTTCCAAAATAATTCAGCAAGCCAGTGGCACACGACGATATAGTAAGCCAAATCACTTTGGAAGCTTTGTTGAAAATTTCCAACCATGGGCAAGCGGAACCCAATAGGGATTTTCTTGTTTTTAATAAGCTAAAGCTTACACGTGCTCCAAAAACAGTAAGAAACGGCATCAAAAGTCCTGGAATACTAACTTCAAACGAAGTCACAATGGTTCTCACAAGAACAGCTTTAAGTTTTTTTGGTCTAAAAGCCATGAGCAAACTGAGGAACAGAATTGTCACTGAAAATTTCTTTGATTTACTTACCTGAAAAGTGGCCCGCCATTTTGATCCGAGCAACGATGTACGAGTGAAACTGGAAATAGTAGTGCCAGTCTCTACGTTGACAATACACGTAAAATGAATGCCTGTCGTTTTTTGCATTTCGTCATGTTATAAACAAAGTCCAGATCAGTGCAATGATTGCATTGCGGAAGTTTAGGCAGTGGTCAAGAGCGGTTGAAACCCCTCGAAACATCATCATGGCTAAAAGCTCTTTTCACACGACCAGTGATAACAAGGCAGAATTCCGTGACCTGCTGCACAAAGCAAAAAACGTGGTTGTTCTTACAGGCGCTGGTGCAAGCGCTGAGAGTGGGATTCCCACATTTCGCGGCTCCGGCGGCCTATGGAGAACTTTTAGAGCTCAAGATTTAGCGACCCTTAAAGCCTTTCACAGGGACCCGTCATTAGTATGGGAGTTTTACAGTTACAGGCGGGAGGTGGTTTTAACGAAAGAGCCAAACAAGGTGCATTATGCGATTGCAGAGTTTCAAAAGAAGTTGAGAAATGAAGGGAAAAGTGTGACTGTCATCACACAGAATATTGATGAATTACATCAAAGAGCTGGGACGGAAGATGTAATAGAACTTCATGGTGAGTGACCGTTTCGTTGACTAGATCTTACAATATTTTATCATCATCATCATCATCATCATCAGTTCTCGAAGCGCCAGCAAGCGCATAAGGCCGTCAATATTTTCTAAGGTAGTCCTAATGTAGTTGGTATGCTCGCTGATATAAAGAAGCCAATATATTCAATTGTAGAACTCTTCTCATAAGCTAAGGGGCCATCAACATATTCACTTGTTATGTCAACAGCCCCCAAGAAGTCCACGATATATATATCCCAAGGAGGGAGGAGGGGGGCTGGGGTGAGGGGGGACGTACTAATAGGCCAATTTTTGCTGGGTGTATGCCACTGGCCTCTTAGAACCCCTACCCTATCATAATCTATATTTCTGTGGCCAATAAATTATAGACCTCATCTGAGTCACTAAGTACCTTAGCACAGATGTTTCAGTAGACCTTGTTAAAGTTGTGTTTCAAGAACGGAATGTAATGCGAGCCAATTGCTAAGTAATAAAACAACAGTAGCAACTTTTTTGCTTTGAATCTTCCCATTTTTAAATCGCTACTTACCAGAATTTTCCTACCCTCAAAATCCTGAATTGTGCAACCCCATTCTAATAACTTTATCAAAAATGCAACCCCATCCATTAATGACACATCTCCAGTAGTACCCCCCTCTGCTGGTTATATCTATAGATGTTCAGTTCTTTGAGGTTTACTAGAACCCCAGGGGAGTTAGTCAAGGGGTGGGGTTTAAAGTCAAGAATATGGTCATCATGTATAGTGGCAGGGAGGCACTTTTATTTAATGGGTGTATTTGGGCAGAGGGAGGGGTTATCATAAAGCTTAAAAATATTGCAAGTTGCAGTTGCTTTGCTTCCTCGAGTTTTATGCCATGGTACTGGAGCTGGAGCCTGTTCATTTTCAGGTACACTGTTCAAGACAAGATGCATTGTATGTGAACATGTAGCAGAAAACAGGAGCAGCCCAATTGTCCCAGCATTGGAGGGAAAGGGGTGAGGGTACAGCCATATTGCAAGCTACAATCGGCAACATAATTAGTTGACACATTGTCTTTCAATAGTACTTTTAGTGTACCGAATGACATGACTCTTTTTATCGCGCAGTAAACTGTGGAAAAGACCCCGCTCCCTCATTCAATCTTGTTTGTTTGTACCTCACGATCACAGCAATTGCCAAACAACATTGTTTGGGGGTGAGGGGGGGCTGAAAGGACAAGCTAGGAAGGCAAAAAGGGATCACAGTGAGGAAATAGGGGGTGAAAAGGGTGAATGTGTCAACAATTTTGTCACTGATTGTAGGTGATATTTCATTATGCATTTTTATGATAAAACTGCAGCAGCTATAATGCAAAACCTTCTGTATTACCATCGTGTTTTCTGACCAATCTGTGATTTTAGATCCTAAGAGCAAGCCTGCAAATAACAGTCAGTGGTGATTCGGGCAATTGTCCGGTAAATTTGAGGTTTTGACAGGTAAAAGCTGAGCCTGGTCGGACACTCTGACTGGGCATTTCTGCTAAAATGAAAAATATTTTAACTGGAAATTTGTGGCCAGATATGGGACAAGTTATTTTGTTATACTGCCACACAATACTGCGCATAAAAGCATTGTTATCGGTTTTGTTTTATTCTAATTCTGATAATTTTATCATGCACAGTGCGCCGTCTCAAATGTTATGTCGAATCGTAAACATATCACACCAGCGCCACTATTCCTGCGTGTTAATTTATGCATTTTGCGGTGGCATTGTGAAAGATCATGAAGCCCCATTTAGTCTGAATTACATTTGTCTGAAAAACTACTTAGAACTGAGGTCTTATGTATTTACTTGTTGTTTGTTACCACCAAGTGTTGTGGAATTAATTTTCAGTTGTGATACATTGACCTGATTAAGATATTATGGAAACTGAATACTCGGCCCAAATACTCACGTTTCATTTATCTGAATGCAATCGCTTTCAAAAACTTTAAAACCTCTAAAAGGTAACCAAATGTTTTTCTAGTCCATATGATCAAAACTCAGTTTAATTTTTAATCCTTTATAGTTGTTTTACATCTGTCAGTGTGGTCGAAATATAGTTTCCGTACCACAGACATGTTTTTGTGAAAAGCGTGAATGTACAAATTGGTCACGCTTTATAGTCACGACCGCCTCCAATTCCACATTTTAAATAATTACACAAATTTTTTATTCAATTGACCCCAAAAGCTTTCAGAGGAAACTTGCTTTCAGAAAAAGTCGAAGAATTCATTTCAGTCAATTTTCAAGTCTCTGAATGTTATTGTGAGGTTTTATACTGACAAGCTGTCCACACGGGAGATTGTTTCATCCCTTTTCCTGTTTTCCCTGGATGTTGTGGGAAACTTGTTACATTGGAAACACTTGTGTGACTAGGGGTATAAACGTTTGTAAATTTGTCAATTTTCAACAGGTAAAATAATACCAGACGCAATGTAAAGGTCCCCTTGCTGGTGCTTAAGTAACGATTTTACACTCAGTTGACTTTTAAGCTATTTGAATTTGCAACCAATATTTTGGCGAAGAGTCTACACTGAAATACCAAAATGCCTCAAATGTCTCTTTTTAATGTCTAACGACAAACAATTTTTTTTGTCCAACCAGACTGGCTTTTTGTCAGGTCAAAACTTGTCTTTGTCCTGACAAATGACCTGCCTATCGACAAAAATTATTTGCAGGCTTGTAAGAGAATGAGCATTTTTTTCAGTACACTTTTGTTTGCGTTGATTACCAGAACTGACATTTCCACTTGTTCTTCTGTCATCAGTAGTTTAATGGTCTAATCTCTTTAATTTATTTACTATTTTGTTTGTTCATTCAATCCGTCTTTGTGTATTTGTTAAATTTGTTTCTTTGTTGTATTTTTTCTGTCATGAAATAATTTCTTCTTAGAAAGCCTGAGTTCTAAAATTTTACACTCAAAATTACTTTGCTGTAAACATGTACAACTATCATGGGTACTCTATCTATGCCTGCACTAACATACAGGAACTGCTGTCTACCTGATGAATGGCAGCCTTTCTTTTTGTGCCAGTGAATATAAGAAAGACCACATATTTGAACTTACATGCAGAGAAAGATTGCAGCAGAGCAACTTTTTATTCAAGCTTTGTTTTCTAATAATGGAGGTTTTCGACAAACAATTAAGAATAAAAAATCAGCGCTAATAATTTTGAATGGCGTTTCGATGACTTGTTCATCAAATTCAATTCCTAACAGCTGCTTAAGTTGTGTGTACATAACTGCAATGATCATTCATGTCTTTGCGTCTTTTTTTGTTGAACCCATCAAATTGCATTTAATTGCATTAAAATCCCAACATTTCTAGACTTCTAAAACATCACTGATTGATCGTCAGTTATGAACCATAACTTTGTCATCTTTTGAAGATGGTAGAAAAACCTAGTTATTTCAATTTTGGTATCCAGTGCCCCAGATCCCGATGCTCAAGATGCTGAGATTCCAGAGGAAGATTTGCCTAGGTAAGAATAATTAGCCTCCTCACCCCTAAAATAGTCTCAGATGCAAGAATGCCACTGAAGCCCATGCACTTATAAAATCCACCCATGGATGCCAACTCTCCTGGATTGTCAGAAAGTCTCCAGGTTACAGACTGAAGCTTGCGGTCCCTTTACAGGTCACCAAATCTCCCGGCTACAAAGGAAATAAATTGGCTTGAAGGACACTTTTTCACTTTTATTAACAGTAAACGAAGCATGGGAGCTGTACTAGGGGAATATTGGACCCATACAGGTCTTGACAGTATGGGCTAAACATAGTGAGTTCCGTAAGAATAAAGATCAAGGTATATTCTCAGGGTAAATTTTCCAGTATCCTCCCAAGAGGGTCTGTCGCAAACTCTTTGGTTAATGAGAGATTTATTACATGTTAACAAAAATTGTTTAGAAGAAATGGTAGAGAATCTTCTCTGGAAATGGTAGCCATAAAACTACAAGAAAAGTGAATGGGATCATTTGGGACAATACTACATGTAAGATTATGTTGTACCAGCAAAAGAGCAGTCTGATTGGTCACTTTTAGTTATTGGCCCAATCTGAAAAAATTTACCCTGTCAAGACAGGTAACAAAGGGCATTACTTTTGTCAGGTGTGAGCAGCCCAACTGTGGGAGCTTAGCCCGTCCCCATGTGGTGTGGTTTGGAGAAAGCCTTGACCATGGTGTACTGAATGCTACTAATGCAGCTTTAGATAAGTGTGACATGTGTCTTTTGGTAAAGAAATAATCATTTTTTCCATAGTTTATTAGTAAATAATCTTGTTGTTTCAGTAGGGTCTAACTCAGTTTCCCACAAACAATAATAATTATTGTTTTTAATTATTTCTTTACATTTGAGGTGGAAATTACACACTGATTGTCATTTGAAACTTGCAGCTGTGTACATGCACTCATGTACATGTATTTGACTACACTTTTTGTCTTTTTTTGGAATTTGATCATCCTGTAGCCTTTTGAAATCTCTCATTGCCATTTTTTTTTTGACAACCACTAGCCACAGCACAGTAATGGCCAAGTTTACATCACCTCAGCTAATCATTGGCTAAAGCTTGCGCATTAAAATGCCAATAGAATTCTCTTCTAAAGTGTATTAGTACAATTCTACTAGTATACTAATGCAAATGCTGTAATCTAATTGGCTAAGCCATTGCACGTCATCTAGGAAATGGCGACATTTTTTTCATTTTTCCAAAGTTTTGAAGGAACATTTTGATGAGCATGGATAATTAAATTCCTGAGAAGTCAAAATGAAGGACATTTACGGTTTCTTGACATTTTAAAAAGTTGAAATTATTGAAAAAACTGATGCGCATACACAAAACTTCAATTTTAAATGACAATTCAATCCAAGCGACCTTTTTCAGGTGCAAAGCTTAATAATACGTCAAGAAATAATGGGAAACTGTTATTTGAAGTAAATTTTAGTAAGAATTCTACTAATTAAAAACAATTAGATTATGTGCTCTCGATTTCTTTGAGGTGATAGTTGATTTGGCCTTTGGCCTCATCAACTATCACCTCATAGAAATCGAGAGCGCATAATCTAATTGTTAATTATGAACATGCATGTACACCTACAGGTTGGCACATCATCTGTGGTGTACCCTGCAGCAGGGTTTGCTCCAATGCTGGCTATGAAAGGCGTCCCAGTTGCAGAGTTTAACATGGAAGAAACTCCATGCACTGGAGAGTTCAGGTACACATAAACAGTGCTAGCTTTTTTGTCTAACATAATGGAAATATAAAATGAAATGGCAGAAGAATTGTCAAGATGGGTTCAGCTTCACTTATCCTTCATGACAAGTGACACCTGAGGCATGTACGTACATGTAGATGCAGTATCAGCTTCATTGTTCAACAAAATCTTTTTTCCCCTACAGATCTGGCATGAAATGAATCTAAATAAAATCATAATTGACCACTCCCCAGGCCAATGGAGACAAATGATGAGGTAACAAGATCCAGTTTTGTGAGGGTGGCTTGAAATTTTTTTCTACCCTAAGAGGTACCGATTCTTACATAACACAATATCTCCTGTCATATCTTTTTGGCTCAGTACCCTAAAAGGTACCGCAAGAGCTCCATCTGTGGACCTTTTGAGGCTGAACACCCCAACAGGTACCAAAACTGCATTTGTAAACTCTAAAAGGTATGATGAGCACCCCTGTCATTTTTGTATGGGAGTCCCTCCCCGCCCCAACCCGGGACAACCAGAGGTTTCACAAATACAAAAAACCCTCATTTAACTTAAGTATATCCGGTTCAATAGCTCTCAAGAATATGATGGACTAACAATTCACACTTCTTGTATTTGTACAGGTTTCATTTCCAGGGTCCAGCTGGTGAGACTCTGCCCCCATTACTTAATGAAAAATCAGTCTAAATGGACCTTCTTTGACAAACTTGATTTCTCCATCCCAGGATGGGTAGGATGGTCGTTATTTAACGCATAACATGGTCTTATTAGCAACAAACTGAGGACCACCAAAATCAGGGAGATCACTTGCACTATGCACATTTTCTACAAGGGTTTTGTTGAAATCAGTAAGGAGTGATGGCTAGCACCGGGAAGTGAGAATTTCATCACTAGCAAATCTAGGCCTGTTCATACAGTGGGGATGCCAAAATAGTGGTGACAAAAGAAGAGGTCCAGGCTCCCCAACCATTTCCTAGATCTGCCATTGGTTATCTAGCCTGAAATGAAAGGCCCCCATGAGGAAAGATAATAAAGGATAATAATAATAAAGGATGTCAGTCATCTTCTGCCCTCAGCCTAATCCGTGCATGAGCAACACCTAAGTTCTGTGTGTTATAATTCCATCCGGTGATGTCACTTTATTATAATGCTGAGAATTTAGGTGCCTCTCGCGCGGGGATAAGGCCGAGGTCAGGAGATGACTGACAGGCTAGTTTACGCTACTGGTCATCCCTATGTGTCACCTTGCACAACAAAGTTCGGCTATAAAAGGGATGGTACCTCATGTGTTTTAAACCTTTTGAGCAGAAAATGCAAATGATTACTTTAGCAGCCATGAAACGTGGAGTCAAGTGTCCTGCAAACTGAATAACTCAGCTTCAGGACAGAACCAATGCCAAAAATATGATATAATTTTACCATGCCCAAATACGCAATTAGCCAATCAGAAGACTGGCTGACAAGCCTAATAAGGCAAGTTCTTGGCCAAATTTGGTTATGGTGAACACCTAAGCATAGCTTTTTGGGTACACTTGGGCAGTGCAGTTGAGCCAACATATGAACTCTCACTTGACCAAACTTGCTTGTTATGCTGCCAAAGTGTACCAAAAAGGTATGATTAGATAAGTATTCTTGGTAAAATTAAACACAATTCAGCAACTCTTGTAGAAAATACAGAGGTTCTTAACCAGCTATTTACAGTTTGATGGCAACTGACAATCGGGCGTCAGAATGGTCAGACCCTGCCAGGCCCCTTCTATAACAGAACTTCTTGTTGTTTAGGGGAATTTTTAAAAAAAGTAAATAAAATAAACTCACAATCTATTCATTTTATTTTTATTTCCAAGAAAGTCCAGTCATTTCCAGCTAAGTATGATATAGATAGCTAAAGATTTTTGCTTTGAGGTAAAAATCATAGCAAAGAAATGTATATCTATGCAGGTATTAAAGTTTGTAAGACATGTCACAAGTTTGTTTCTATTTTACAATGGAGATTGTTTACTCATTTTAGTAGGTTTAAAAATATAGCTAAAATAATTATTTGTACTTAAGTCTCTTTGTTACCTTGAATATCGCAATGCAAACTTTACGATTTGTAAAATGGTTGGAGATTATATCATAAAGTGTCTCGCACTCAATCATGGCACTGCCGTGAAAGATACTGACTCTGTCATGAAGGGTAGTTATTCCATAACTGAACATAGACCGTTATTTTGATCACATCCTGGAATAGCTATAATTATTATTATGAAATTGTATTTCTTCTACTTGTAATTAATAAAACTGGATTGAAATAACAAGACATTCTTGGTAACAATATCACAATGATTGATCCGCATTCAGGAAACATTGAAGGTGGCACGTATTCACCACCAGCACATTTTGAAAATATAATTAGTGCAATTTTATTAATGGCAATTAAATTACACTGGCTTTGCCTGAATGCTTAAAACATGTAATTTTTATTTGGTTTTCCTGGCTTTTATGTATTGTCATGTTTCTGCTTCTTTTTGTTAAAATAATGTTTCTCTTTTCTCTGTCAATTTAACATATAGCTTATATTTCACATTCATTTTCACTGCAGACATGTTCAGCTTGTAGTAAAACTGTATTTTGACTGTGATTGAACAGATTGTCATTCTGGCCCTTGCAATGACTGGTAATACACAGTTATTTGTCAAACATATAATTAGTTGTAAGTAAATAAAAACAATATGGCCAGTTCAAAAACTTTGCCCATAAATATTGCAATGTTTAGAGACAAATAAATGTTGGAGAAATTATTTGTTGGTCTATGAATATGATCCAGTCTTGACTGAACATTGTTCCTCTAATCCTGAAAAATAATCTTATCCACTCTAACATAATTATCAATCAAGTCTCTTGGCAAAGTCATGCCACTGTTAGGATGTAACCATTTTAGCCCTTAATTGATCAGTCTCTTGTTTCTTGTAAAAAAAAAAAAACAAACAAAATCAAACTCAATTGAAACATGTATGCCACAGAGAGCAAAATAGTAACAGATCAATCAAAGACTTCACATAATCAAATTATCCTAAATGACACTGTGCAAAACATATGGACACCAGGAAGAAGAGTTCGTCTGTAGAAATCAGGGCTCAAAGGGTTAACTTCTTAACAAGATAGACTGCGGCATTTATTATAATCAGTAATTCAAACTCTTTTGATTGCAATGTACAGCTTTGTTATATAATGCTTAAGCCAACAATGGCTTTGTTCCTGCATGACTAGCAACTAATACAAAAGTTCTAAAAACTAGTTTGAATCTGACTATCAAACATAAATTGATACTAATTACATAACTGTACAATGTACGTTTATGCTCTAATTTACAGCTGACAGCCAAATGAACCTTTTCAGCCTCACAAGGCTTAATTCAGTTGACAGATCTTTCTATGTCTCAATGTACAAACGGCGAGAAGCTGTTAATAGTTATTATATAGACAACAGCAAGCTATTTTGCATTGTGGCAAAGGCCAAGCCATGAGATGTGTTGGAGAGCAAAGCAAGCCAGAGGGACTTGGCATGAAAAAAAGTGGCATTTGCCAACTTATCTCTTGCAGCTTCGCCTTTGCTTGTGCCACAGCATATGACAGCCTGGTCAAAGGCTATATTGTTTTTAAATCATGTTCTTGCTATGATTCATTGTACTCTTCTAAACCACCAACAAGAGAAAATTGAATGTTCATTTTTATTGAGGCTGAAAAGATTGCATGTTGAACTGGTGTCTTGGGTTCCAGCTTGAATAAAATAAATAAAATCTGTATTTTGAAAACATTTCTACAATTCATAGTAATTATTATACATTATCATTCTGATAATTGATTTACTGCACATTAATTTGTTTGTTGGTTTTCCTAAAATCTAGAGATGCCTTTGCATGAAATAATTGATTATCAGTAGTTACTAAATTCATGGCTACTTTATCAAGTAGAATGCTAAAATTTGTCATTTTTCATCAAATTAATTCAAAGCATAAATCTTAATTGATATCAATTTTGTGTCACAAACTTTTGCTCTCGTTTTAATCTCAATTCTTGCACTATTTTTCACTTTTAAATATTTTCGTTTCATTGCAATGTTATTTTCAGAACTTTTCACACTGTTGAGTTTTTGTTAAAACTAAACTTTTCTCATTCAAATTATCTGTTATCTTCTATCTTTATCGTGGAAGGTACACAGAAAGTGAAGCATTTCTGAAACACCTTTCATTAGTGTCTTTTTTGTGCAAGATCTTTCACAATTTTTGAAAGTTTTACTGAGAATTTGGTAGTGTGGTTACATACTTAAAACTGCTGCATTGATATTTTGTTTTCACCAAAACTTGCACTAATTTATTGATTTTTTTTCCTCTGTGACCAGAAAAGATAGAGGAGACCTCTGGCTACTTTGAGCTGTTGTTAAGCAGGCAGCATTAGCTACGTAAGCTCTAGACTCTATGAGCTCATCTTGATTTATCATTTCTAAAGTGATTTTGTCATGTACTATGACTATTAATAATTATTGTCTATTAAGGACTACTTGGAGTTGATTTTGTTCTGTAACTCAGTGTTGCTTTATTTCAACTACCTTCCATAGTCTGCAATCTGCAAGTAAACAGTACGCATTTGGTTTATTAGCTTTTGATTAGAATGATTAATGGTAACTGCTTTTAGCATTATTTGGTAGTCAGAAGAATTGTTTGCACAAACAGAACTTACAGTGGTGAATTAAATATCAATATCTGGGATGAAACTTAACATTGGCACACCTTAATGACAAGGCAATTTTTTCTTCTTGAAAAAACAAGTTCTTCATCCGAAGTGAAAGTTAATTCTGGCCAAGTTGTTGGATTACCTGGTATCCTTGAAAGAAGGGTATCATTTCGTAAGGTTGCGGCAAGTATGGTGACATTCTCATCCTAACATTCGTACTGGCTGGTGGATAATAACTCACACTGCCTCCTCCAATACCACTTGTAGGCATGACACAGTTGAAGTATGTCGGTGAGTGAGGTACATACATGCCTGTTGGACTGCGACAAGCAGATGTAGCAGTTATATTGTCTGTGTGTCCATTCATATGTGTCCCATTTGGACTGGTGACCATGCCATTGGTCACAGGGTACGAACATGGATGACTGTAGGGAGTATTGTTGACTGATGTCATCTTAGTTTGATTGATTGTGCTGCTTGTAATGATTGAAGCAATGTCGACTCCTGAGCATGGAAACACTTCAATGTATCTCTCTCCCATGTGCTGTCTGTGAAGATCAGTGGTGGCTGTTTTAGCACATTCTGCAGATACCAACTGTACATAGGCATCTCCAGAGGGTCGACCCTTAGTATAAAGAAGCAAAATTTCAGTCATTGTAAAATGTCTCTGCCTGGACCACGACAGCCATTATTGCTACTCCCCTGGATGGTATGCTAATCCATCACAAGTTAACCCCAGCATCCTCTTAGCTTGCCTTACAGTTTGCCCGTAACCCATTCATACTGCTGAATGAAGAGATGCACTGTGAGAGTAAAACTTACACCAAGTGACCTCTCAACTAGAGTTCCACACACTTACTATCAGGCAACTCCATCTTAAGGTGGAAAGAGGCTCTGCATCAGAAACATGTCTTTTCCAAGAATTCTTTCCCAACTATTCAAGTAAGGCTCAACCTGAGGAGCCTTGAATGCTCAGAGTATCACAAATAGTACTACAGCTTTATTATTTGTACAGGGATTGGGGTGAAAAAGCATCTAACATTTCAGACTAGTGTTTAAAGACTAAAATAGAACTAATTTTTGCATTTCGAGAGTAGCTATGCGAGACGTTGGTTTCTTCAAAGGCTTTTAACCAGATGGCCATTTTAGGTGATTTGTGGATAATCACTTTAAAAACAAATTATTTCATAATGTTCTCGCATTCTGCTTTATAAAATTATTGTTGACTTGGGATGACCTCAAAGCAAATTTTGGCATTTTGGGGTTTCTCCTTTTCAAATCCTGGGCAAAAGCCTGTTCTAAAGCTGTTTAAAGTTATCCCAAACTTTCAGAAGTGTCAGGACTTCTGCAAGACATACCCCATGTCTGGCATCTTATACAGAAAACAACTCATAGAAATAGATGTACTCTTGATAAAACTCACCTGGGTGTTAAAAACCATGTGAACCCCACCAGGAATGACGAATGCAGCATGCTCCTTAAGAAAGTCTAACACATCTTGCACTGTTGCCGAGAATGGCAGACCCCTTAGGCGCAGACAGTCTTTGGTGTTCATGCCATTAATGCATGGCCCGGGAAGTAAGAAAGGAGGGTGAAATGGTGGTTGTTGAGGAAGGGGTGGCAACATGATAGGTGGAAAGTTGTGCAAGAAGTTGCTGTAAGAATTCAGAACTTGCTGAACCTCACTTTGGGAACTACGGAACAGCTCAACATATCGGGAGCCCAGTGTGCATCTGTGCTTTCTTAATGCTGCACATCCATGCTCTTCTGTTTCAAAAAGAACAAACGCATCTCCTGTAGCTTTTCCAAAACTATTTCTGACCATAAGGATTCCTGCTTCTCCTTTGAATACTGGTGCATCCTCATCAAAGAATTCAATCTATGGATGTGATACAAACATGAGCATTAACGAAATTGCAAGGAGTCGACAAACAAGTTATAACTCTCAGAACAACAAAATTATAACGCTATTTAGTTTAAAAAAGTCTAAAACATGCTTTTCAAACTACAAGCATCATGTTTCCACATACAAAACTGGTTCTTATAAGAGCAGAAATACTTCATTAGTTAACTAAGATTTTTCCTGTACATGTATGCTGCCAGTATGCCACCCAGTAATAAAGAACTCAAAGTCATGAGATGACAGAATTAATGTTTATTAATCAAACATTAATTACCGGTATTATTTTGTTTATGAGGTTTTGAAGTGAACAATTTTTTTTTTAGTTTCAGGTATCTCTGTAACACTATGTAAAAAACTGTAATTCTCACATATAGAATTTGCAATTAGCTATTTTGGCCATAGCAGAGACCAGCCTCACTATTTCTTAGATAAATGTAAACTATATTACTTCCTAACTAGCAATTAATCTACACTCTAGTACTAAATATTATCAAAAGAAGCCAAATTATATTTGAAAAAATACAGTGTAGCTCCAGGATGGGTTCATCCTTGTAACAAAGGGCACAAATTTAACTTGAACAACCTGATTTCTTCATTGTTATTTTAAGACAAGGGAACTCACAACTTCTGTCTCCTTGGTGTTGAATGGAAGTCCCCTCATTCTGATAATCACATCAGCCTTGTTCGAAACAAAGTTGGCAGCAATCTGCGTGACATCAACTGGACCTAGGAGTAACACTGTTGCTGTTAACACTGTTTTAACATAACTTAATATATAAATTGATTACTATAAAAATAAACTGGGAAGTAACACCACAAGGAATTTTTTTTTTGCTCGATTATGTCTTTAACTATGTACTGGTCAAAATACTGTCATAGCTTGTAGAAACAAAATGCATGTATTGAGTAACATATGTCCAAAATCTTTCTTAAAATTTATACCATTCATCCTGCAAAAAAAAAAAGAAACTTTTTTTCCCACTTTGTTCTAAGCATTTTAACATACCAAATTTGGTCCATATACATGCCTACTCTGCCCACTTCCAGAATGGAATCAACTTGTCATCAATTTCCACAATTTTACACAATCAAACTGGTCTTATCATGTAAAATAGTACGAATGATAAAAAAGGTTCAAGAAAAAGAAATTACCTCTGACAATTTTTAAGAAGTCCTGTGCTGTAGCTCTGTAAACCTGAATCAAAATAGAAATAGACATTTAAAGAGTAACTGCACAACAAAATGGAAGCTGGGAGGCTGATTGCTTGATTGAATCCACCACAAATAAAGACAAAATAATGAAACAAACTGAGAATAGTAAAATTCACTGATAGGGGATCAAGACAGAAACATTTCTTTCTTTTCCTTATTTTTGTATGGATTTTCTTGGGAAAATGGTTTTAAATAAGGATGTTTTTCTGCATTGATCTTGAACTCTATTCCCATGACTTGCACACTTTAGTTTGCCATGACCAGTAACAAGTAAAACTAATCACTGATAAGCAGTTTGGGTGGTCCATTGTGTCAAATCACTTGGGCTGCATGCTTGACTGAATTTAAAGTGTTTACAAAAAATATTTTGAACATTTCTGCAGATCACCATAGGACAATGCACACAAAACTTAAAGTAATTCATTGCCACTCACCTCAATGTACCTTGTTCCAAGATGATGTTTGTGTCTTTTCAATGCAAGTTCTCTATGTTCTCCTTTCTCAAACCTTATAAATGCTTCACCATTTCTTCTTCCTTGGGCATTTAAACAAAAGGCGATCCCTCCCCTAATAATGGCAAAAAAAAAAAAAACATTATGACTAAGTTAAACTGTGTAATGATACCAACACAAGCAGCTATCACACTAAACAAATCCTCTCCCTGCGAAATAACTACAATTACTAAAAACTGGATCATTGGATAATGTAATTCGAGAGTTTTTATTGGCTTAGCCATCATGGATTATGAGCCATTATACCATGCTCTACAAATATGGTTGCCGTACATGTGAGTTGGGAGCGTTTTTATTTCTATTTTAGTCTAGTTTTCTATGTTTTGGGGGCATTTTTAATAAAACAATCATTTTTCCACTCGTGCTTGTTGGATATGAGATGAATATAGCAAAGTTGGTGCTACGTGACTTGTTGGCTATCAACCATCTCATGTCCAACACACTCGTGGAATAATTGTTTATTATACAGTGGAACAGCTTTGATTTTAAAGGAGCTCAGTCACGGTAGTTTGAGTTACTATGGCCACATACAAAATTACCTTTAAATGGCAGGAAACCTGAAAATAACAGCTTAATAAGATATAAAAACACCAAAGACATAATGATAAACCATAAAGGAACAAGGATGACTAAGGATGGAGAAGATTAGCACAGACCACAAACAATGAATTTGAAAAATGGAGGCTAAACTTTTCAATATGCGCAAACTGTGACTGAGCTCCTTTAAATCCATTGTAAACACCACATATCAAATTTCTCCAGTTTGGTGCCAGTGTATTTCCTCTAAGAATATTTTGAAAAGTGAAAGTAATACATCAAATTATAATTTTGATTAGAGAATTTTTCATTTAAGATGCACAACAGACAAAGATAAAATTAACAACTCAATTTCATCTCCTTTTTTGCATCTTTATTCTACTGACTATGTGTCCTTCTATGTTTCTAGCTAGAAAAGTTAAGCCAAAGAGAATTTTGAGCAATTATGCCAGTAACAATCAATTTTATGTTACTTACTTTAGGATGTTGAGGCCTTTGAAGAAGTTTGCAACATCTTGATCTGATGCTTGCCATGGAAGACCTCTCGCTCTTAGAATTGTGTCATCAAGTACAAGACCAAGGCTGATGAAGAGTATTAAATAAATATATTAATAATAATAAAAATAATAATCAAAATAATCATAATAACAAGTAATAGTAATTGGACTGAGTGGAGTACAATTCAGGGAGTAATCACGCGAGTAATTTCAAAATCAGACGAGCGCGAAGTGCGAAGCCGATTTGAAATTACGAGCACGATTACTCCCTGTATTGTACGACATGAGGTCCAATTACTAATTAATCGTATCTAAAACAAATTTCAGAATTAGGAAATGTCTCTTGAGAACTTCTTTTGAGTGAAAACATCTGTAACGCTTTTCAAAAGTTTTGAAAACAGTGCAAAGGAAGCCATTAAAGCGCACGTAATTGACGTCCAAATCGTGTGGGTACCCAATTACAGGTGTCCAATTATGAAAAGTTCAAATTGGATACCTGTAATTTGATACCCACGTGATTGTATGCCAATTACGTGACAAATAGGCGCCTGGAGAACCAATCACGATCGAGAATTTTGTTATAGATACGATAATAATAATAATAATAATAATAATAATAATACTTTATTTATATAGCAATATTTTGCTTTAGCTCAATAGCTCTTTATAATAATTACAGTCCAAAGTTTACAATTACAGTTTTACAGTTATAGTGGAAGCTAAAAACGTTACAAATTTATTAAGTATTTCTCAGTTACTCTAATAATAACTATGTCACATGCTAATCTAAATTATAATACCAATTCATAAAAAACTTCCAACTTTTTTGGAGTTGAAACTTAATTTAAGACATTAAAAAAATTCTGCGAAGTGTGAAGTGAAAAGTTCTATTTTAACAAGGGTGCTCAATTCATTCAATGGATGGTATCTGTAGGGTCCCAGGTGGATGTTTGGAAGACACTGAAAAGACTTGGAAACAGCCAGATAAAGGTTATAAGGTATTCCCACAAAAGTGTCAGTTCTCCTAAACTTTCTATTATCTCTTTGGAGAGAAAAAGAAAGCTAGCCATTTCTTTTGTCAACAAAGTTCTGCTCTAGTGTGAAATAAAACTTACACAACTTTGTTTAGTTTAGAAGTAATTAAAATATTCATAAAACTAATATAATAATTATTTCCATGTTAAATATCTTATATTAGCTTTAACTAAAATTCAAACTAATAAAAGAAACAAAATCACTAACCTAGTGAGAGGAAAAAGTATTAAAGAAAAACAACAACAACTAAAGTACCAGTAAGCAAAATGGAATATACATCACATTTTATTTACATTAATATTATTAAAACTACAAAATGTGTAAATTGTTCCAGAAAATGTCAATATACACCTCCAATGAAACTTTATCTGGTAAACGAACCCTCTGAAAATTCCAGTTTTGGTTCATCCCTTTCTTTAAAAATTCTAGTTTTTGAGAGCCCCCTCTCCCTTGGAATTTCCAGTAACACTCCTTGGGGTGGGCATGGATATTTTCTAGAACCACACAATGGACTAATATCTCAAGGTACCAACTTTTTTGTTCGCAAAGAAGCACCATACCATGGTCCAGGCTCATACTTCCCACTGATCTTTTCAACATCTTTAAACTTGTGACCTGACAGAACAAACATGTGAGTGACTTAAGGATTCATGAGACTCACTCCATGTGACTCTCTCATGAGTATTTGAACTGTTTATGAAATTCCAAATATGTGCAATTTATAATATTTCAGCTGAATTGGAGAGGTAATGCCTGTCTTCAAGTGCACATTTATATACCTAGCTCAGAGTGTCTGAGAACCAATTGCTGCTAAATGTGAGAATTAGAAGTTATCCTAGGCTTAAAGGCATTTTCTTTAAGTATCCCTTGAAGATCATCACCCAAAGAAAAACACAAAGGTGAAGAAAACTGAAACCAGTTCCTGATAACTTGTGATAATAGTATTATAGATCAAATTCAAAGCTGATGGTAATAGGATTAACGTAATCCCTTTTTAAACAACCAGGCCACCAGATGGAACAAGGCACTGTTAGTGAAGTGCCTTACACAATAACGCAACAAGGAAGTTGTGTAACAGGAACAAGTCTAGGTTCCTTTGACAGAAATTGACCAGTATTTTGATGAGTTTTTCTTTTTGGAGTTTTGGGAATTTCACATATGCTGGCTAGTTTCTGACTGTACATCGCAAAAGTCTGTTAGCTACAGAGTACATGACAGTGGTGTCCCCTCACACAAAGCAATTTTTGGTCTCAAGGAAGCTTTTAGGAATTCACATTAAGGAGACAGGTGTGAACAACATTTCTGCCAGATCATTAAAGAAACTGGGATACCAGTAAAAGGTGCTGCTATGTTAGTGTTTGTTGTATAATGCTGGTATAACATTTCATTCAAAAGCTTCACTCTCTTAACTTTGATTAGTCTCATAATGTAAGCAAGCAGTTGCTTTAAAACTGTCAAGCTGGCTGGTAAGACCACTGAAACTAAGGGATGTTTATCGTATATAACCATGACAACCAAATATATTGAACTGCTGAGATTGGCTTCTTTCTGTTGATGGCAGATAAATTACTTAGCTGTCATCAATAATTAGAGAAAGCCAATCTCACCAGGCTAGGATTCCACAACATCTTCACATGCCATTGCTCAAACCACATCACAGTGCTGGTTTTATTTTTGCACCATTAAATGACCAAATGTTGATAGGCAACACAGATCATCAATGCTTATGCTTGCAAGTGAGATTTGCACTTGTAACATTATTTTGTACATTTGCATGTTGACTACAAATAAAGCGATATGTGCATGGCATTTTCTTGTCTCCAGAAGTCCTGCTTAGATTTGCATAATAAACTATTAATTAAAATTTTAAACAGTTTTCATATTGCATTAAATCATGGGTGAGGAAAATGTCACTTTTGCAATGTTTAAATTGTGGCTGGTAGCATTTCTTTGTAGTAGACAAGCATTTAAACCCATACAGGCATAGAACCCAAATCGGGTATAACAAATAAAAAGTACATTAATGTCAATCAAATCAAATGAATGTGTATAATTACAAACACAGTATATTGTGTCCCACTGTCACAAATCTTACCTTCTTTGATGAGATACTGAACCACACTTGCCATAAGCTTGCAATGTTCCAGACCGGCTGGGTTGTTGTTATTTACATCAATTTTACAGTCTGTCAGAAATATTAAGGGAAAACTAAAAGCATGCCTTCAAAACATACACAAACAAAACATTTCAACTTCCTTGAACCATTTTGATGTTCTCAAAAGTTTAGAGAATGACTTGAAGAACAATTTTAATGTTTACATGGTTAATAAGGAAATGATATTTCCAAGCTAGGAAACATGTTTAACTTTTCAAAGGAATTTGATATCGTTATTTAATCTGTAAACCTCATTTCTGTGATTGCACATAACAAATGTGTGCTGCAGGCCATCATAGGGAACTGAACCCTGCTCATTACTTTGAAATTGCATGATCCCTGCAATTGCAGATGTGTATAATATTTCAGGCAATAGCAGTTCCACATTTGGCTTACAATTCTGTGATTGTCTGCAATGCAATCATCTGCAGTCATACTGTGAAGCCTCAGAAAGGGAGGGTGTTACTAGAGGGGGGGGGGGGGAGACCTTTGTTGACATCTTTAAACATTGACTCTTACTGACTTGTAAACAGTGGAAATGGCAAATATGCTGACAATACAACAGAAGTTCCAAATGTAAATGAAGAGCATGTCTTAGCAGACAATAGGAGAGTTGATGCACAAAATCTTATTTCCCAAAGGAGGGGATGAAGCTTATCAAAGAGGGGGGACTTATAAAAAAAATTCCACTTTCAAAAGGTGGGGTGATTTTTTAGAGTGGGGGGCAACTAGAACTTTACAGTAATCAGTCAGTGGATGGAAGCTCTAGCTATTAAACTACCTTGAAAATGATTTAGTATCTTAAAATCATGCCTACAAGTAAATGCTGCCAAAAGCTAACAACCTCTGTAGCCAGGGTAGAATTTTCCCCTTGGATTGGGGGTGGGGAGGGTAGAGTTAGGAACTGTCTATCTCTTTAAGTCTCAAAAGCGGTCAACATCATAGTCGGTATATTTTCCTTTCTAAGTATAATCCATGGCCAAGAAGTTGAAAATAAACAAACAAAAAATGACCAATAACCTAGGGAAACTACCCTGAAATAAGTTGACAAAGTCACAAATTACTAACATCAAAAGAAATGGTTGGAAGTCAGTAAAAGATGATTATTATCATATACTTTTTTGGGGGGGGGGGGGTGGGGAGTAGGAATTTTTCAAAACAAGAATCTTTGTCATCTTCAGGTTCCACAAGATATACTTGTTAGCTTCTCCATGCACCACTTTTTTTTCTATGGCTTGCTTTGCACAATTTGTTTTAGTTTGTGCTATGCAAGACTATGGTTTGGCAATCCCCTCCAATTATGGTCCATACCTAAAGAGGTTACGTATTTGGGGCTCTAAGTAAACATTGCCAAAAACATGACCACCATCAGCTTCAGGAAGGATACATGAAGCCACTTCTTCAAGGTCTTTAAAGTCAGAATCATGCTTCACCACCTTTCTGACTTCCTTCTTAAGATCATAAAAGCTATAAAAGTGTTGTGACAACTTGGCTTTCTTCCTGCCGGCTTCCAAATGTAAGTGATGTCTCAGTGGGAACTGTCCATCTGTCACAAGACACCACCTTTCCCCTGTGCATGTCAGAGTCTCTTCAACAAAGTTGTCAAACTGTACAAAAAAACAATTATAACATTATTTATTTAGCCTTGGAAGGGAAGTTGTAGTCACAACAAGACAACCTACGACTTGTTGCATTACTGTCTTGTTTAAAAGGAAATCCCACTTTTTGTGATTCCGATAACAAAGAAAGTTAAATACTTTGAAAGTCTGTTACATTGTTTAAGCACAATAATGTAAAATTACTTTTGAACTCAAGTTTTTATCCATTTTTGATGAATTCATATCCGCTAATAAAGCTTATTAGATATATTGTAATTCTTCTTAAGCCATATCATTTTGAGAAAGAAACCTTAGGAAACTATAATAAGTCACCTAAGAGATAAACAGTTTCTCTTAAAATTAATATTGGTGCTTTGAGAGCGGACAGGTTTAACACAAGTAAATTAATGAGCCAGAAGATTGCTACAATCATCACTTCTGCTACAGATTAAATATCACTCTCGTCACTTTTTCTGAATGCAGATACTGGTGGTGGAAATTGCTTGCTTGTTTCCATTTAATATGTTTGTAAACCAAGCTATACCCTTCATTCAACATGAGATGTAAAAATATTTCGACAGACAAGGTGTCTGTAAATTATGGAAATAAGTAGAGATTAACAACCGAAGGTTATCAGTCAAGTCTTCATCTAGAGAACGCTATCATTATCAGAAGCTTTTATCATACAATAAAGAAAACACTTTACACTTATCAAAATAGAGAAAGGTAAAACTTAAAATTGAAGAGAAACAAACAGTTTTCTAAAAATTAATTATGAATGAAGGCTTGTGGCAACAAGCTTTTTAAGATCTTGGGAAGAAAAGTAACTGTGCCAAATTAGAATTAGCCAGTGAAAAAGTACTATTAATTTTTATGACCAACCACTTTAGCATATTTTTAGATAAAAAAACACTGAGAAGCTATGCAAATATATCGACCAATAATCTCCATACGTTGACAATACTAACTGTCAATCACTTGACGTTGACAGATTTTGAGGGGTTTCCTGTTAGCCGCAATTGTAGTGGCAAAACAATAGAGGGGACAAAAAAATTTCACGCAGTGTGATATTTACAGTGGGTACTGGAAATCCGTACATTTTTGTTATTCACCGAAGAATACCAAAGAAAATAGAAGCGTCTAGGTTTTGTTCTAGAACAATACAGCCGCCCACTCGCGCTAAAGGAGATTTGAAACGTTTCGATCAGAACGCCAATGCAAATTTCAGCGGCAACGAATCGAAGCGAATGTAATCGACTAGAGACACGTTCGGAGAAATTCTCGAACGAGGATGATTTGATTATGAAAATGATCCTTCGAGAATGTAACCAATTAAGACTTATTCTTAGAGCACGCGTGCGACGAAAGCGTTCTTTTGGACTAATAAGCGAACGGGCATTTACGTGACACTCAAGGAACAATCAGTCGAGACTTGAGATTTATTTTGGGACGCGTTTAGACGCGATCGCAAGTGGAACACATGATATCGAACAATCGATCGCGCTGTTCTCTAAGTCTCGACCCGATGTGATCTCCAATTTCTAGCCTTCGAAAAAAAATACTAACAAGCCTTGCGAGTGTGTACAACTGTTGCGCTTTCCCGTATTTCCGGGGAAACCAGTAAAACCGTCTAAACACGAATTTGAACAAGCGAATATACCATTGGCCCAAAGAGAGCTGTATTAACACTTTCATTCTAAACTGCCGATAAAGATCATGAATATTGTATACGAAGGCGATAGTGAAAATAATATTTCATGCGCAGGGGGGTTGTACGGAGGGAAAGAAAAATAAAAACCCGAGATTTATAACAACCGGGCACCCAACGATTTGGAAACTATGGGAATATGCTTGGCCACACAAGTATACGAGAGATCAACAAAAGGGAAGATAAAAGCTGTTTGTAATTTTTTTTGGAATATTCAATACGTACTGGGTCGTGGAAATTTGGCCCCATACACTCTTCCCGTCGCGCTTTCTCGGTTTGTCCGACCGCCGCAACCCAAGATACAATCTCTGATCTTGGAAATATTTACTACACAAAACCTCATGAAAAAACCTTGTTAGAATTAACTGTGAGCCCTTTTTAATATTTCATTCCCGCGGAGTAGTTTTTTTTTCTCTCCCGAATTGAATTTCGAGCGGCTCAGTGTCTCCGTCTCGAGTTTAGCGCGCGACCAAATCCTATATTGTGGGTCCGTCTCCCTGTTTACCTGGGAGATCACAATGGCAATGCCGAATGTACAAAAAACAAGTACTGTTTGATCCTGTCGAGCGTTTAAAAAATATATCTGGTGAAAATTCTTCGGCCCTGGCTGGTTGTCACTGTGTCTGTGTGATTCAAAACTCCTCAAGCGTGCGAACGGGATCAAAACACGCCAATGAAACATGTATGAATTTTACATGACATATCTTGAAATTTTCCCTCCTCTGTTTTCGGCCACAAGCGCTGTTCCGAGGACGGGATAACGTCAGGGACGACAGAGAACGGAGGATTTTAACAGCGACATTTTCGTGTCTTGTTGTTGATCGAACAAAAGGAGAACGGAAATGAAGGATTAAATACATACGAGTGGTAACGTTACCTCTTCTAAGGCTTCCCCGAGTTGTTCAGCTTCAGTGGTCACAGGCGACTTGGCAGTGGGTTGTTTTAACGCATCGTTCGCTCCAGACAGGCCCGATTTCACAACACATCTATGCACGGAACCCAGCTAATTCGGCATAAACGAACACAGCGTTAGAATTATAATTCACATTACATTGTTCTAACTTCACATCGCCCCCAGAACCCTCGAGAATTTTTTTTCGCATCCGGCAAAGGGAAACCCCGACACAGCTTACACAATCTAATAACAAGTTTACCGCAAGAATTTTTTTACCTGGTTTGATTTGACATCGACAACGATCCACGAGATGCCAGTGATGGTTTCTTCCTCGGTGTCCGATTCTTCAGCCGGTAATCTTGTGGCAGTGCAGTGAAAGCACACCAAATGCTCGGGAGAGCCCATGTTTTCCCTTGCACAGGGAACGAATCAATGAAATGTTGTTCTTGAGTAAGTGTGAGTGGGAGCAGAAAACCAGCCGGGTCGAGTCACATGTCACTGAAGATACCGGCAAATACTGGCCGCTGATTGGACGCCCGTTGAATCGGGGGCTGGCCCACATGCCACGTGGCTTTAGAATAATTACCACGCTTCGCTGAATTCTGACTAACACAGTTTCCTTCGCTAGAGACGAGTCTTAACCCAGGCAACGGGTTTACCCTCTCCGCTATTTGAGAATAAACAATTTTCGCGCGCTCATAAAAGGCTCATTTCATAACAGGATGTGCGCTGTTTTGCTCGCAAACGACGCTTTTAAATTTTAATTGGTCTTTCTGGCGAAGATGATGTGAGTAAAAAGTGACAGATAGAACAAGAGGCGAGCCACTCAGCGTATCACATCACTTCCCTGAACTGGCCTCAAACTGGTCCGTTGCCAGAAGGGCGAGCGAGCGAGTGGACACCCTTATAAACAAAAACAGCATTCGTTTTCTACAACACAATGAACTTTTCACTTTCAGTCGTTTCACTATCCTGTTTAAACTTAAAATATCTTAAGCTCTCTTTAGAGCGCAGTGTTACCGCGGTTGCACTTGTCGTTGCAAACAAAACCTGGACGAAGCGCGTCGAATTTAAGGGGAATAAACTTAAACATGTCTCTGTTACTCAAATTCGCACTCCATGGGAATATTCTACCGTCGTTTATAATGGCTTTTTACAGCTTTCCAACGTGTAATTCTGCAGTAGAAGTAGCACCTGTTATCGCGGGTTGAAAAACGTTAACCTAAACAGAAGTGAGAAAACCCTAAATTTTTGTCACAACACTTATCAACGACCAGGAACTGGGAATGAATGCAACCTCGTTGGCATGGACTGGAGGCACGAAAGCGCTAGCGACGCCATTTTTTTTTTCGGGCGGATAACATGAAGCAAACTGTAATTTAAAGAATGTTTTTTCGTTCTAGTGATGTTTAGGGTTCGTGCTTTTGTCCTGATATACTTGAACGACTTAGAACAACAATGTGAACTGAAGAACATCCCGGATAAGTGACAACAAAATGTAAACACGAACGGACCTCACGAAAGGTGCTTTGGAAAAGAATTATCTTGAACACGATCTAAAGAAAGGCCGGCACAAAGATGTTTATAAAAGGCTTTTCCGATAATCCTTTAAAACAGAAACGCGCTAATATAGATTTCGAGAGAAGAAAAATATACTCCACATTCACGCGAAGTTTAGAACCACTATATTAGCTTCATAAATAATTTCCATAAAATTTTACGCACGCACGCCCCTGCAGAGCAACATTCTGCGTCTTGCGCAAACTACAGCGATATCTAAAAAAAGTTAACTTGAGCAGATACTGATAAGTTACAATTTCAAAACCAACTCCTTAGAACTGCTGACGGACGGAAATAGTTAGTGACCGGATTTAACTTTATTTGGCAGATCAGTTCGTATGATTAGAAGCCTCGGCTTCCGATGTTTTCCCGCCTTATAAGGTGTTTACGACCTTTCAATTCCCTATTGAAAAAGCCACGATATTAAAAGATGTTTTTTTTTTTTTTTTAAGATCTAAATTATAGTATGTTAAAAGGGATCAGTCCGATACTTAAGCATACATCAATAATAGATCTCTGGCGCGCAAAAAAAAAAAATCTTGTAACGAGGCAAAAAACAATAGTTTCACCAGATCATAGCACTGTATAAGGAAGGCCTCTTCGTGAGGAAGTTGTAGAAAACGTGTAAGCTGTCAACTTCGACTTCGTTCGGTGATCGAGGGAAGAGATGTGTATATTTAAAGTCGAATTAAATCAGCTGTTTAACTGTAAGTTCTCTTAATAATGGACAATAGTTCTTTGTGACAAACTCTTGTTTGAAATTTCATTCGATGGTATTTGACTTAAGCGCTTAAAAAACGATAAAATCGCGGCCAGTACTATTGGATTTTTGCCTGTGACACGAATAACCAATAATGAATATTTTACTGGCGAGTTCGTTACCTCGAGTTACTATTAGCTGAATAAATCGTCTGTAAAGCTAAACAAATATAATAAGTAAGTCGGGATTCGTTAGAAATCTTTTGAATTCAAAACAGCTCGGAGAAGCGAGCGAAGAGGAAAAAAACTTCAGTGTTTATCCGACAAGAAACGTTTAATATCGCATAAAACAAATTGCGAAAAGAGAGATGAAAAGAAAACATCCTGTTTCATAAGAAGGCCATCGACACCATCGACAGAATTATAATTATAAGAATATTACACAAATACATCAAAGATGATATATGATTAATAAACTTTTTATACTGCCGAAGAAAAAATAGTGATCGGTACGTAAAGTTTTGAAGCCAGGGCAAAAGGCAATAAGGATAATTTATTTAAGTTTATAGTCTAATATTCTCTCTTAAACCTCTCGCAAACTGAAATTTCCACCGGAATCTAAGCGAAGAAGGAAAGGTAAATTTTCCCCGCGTTTTTGTCTTAATAAATATAAAATAATATTCAGTGTTGCCGGAAAAAAGGAAAAATTTACGTACTGTTTACTTCGCAGACTAATTCCTTCGGCATGGCTAGATACACGACGATGTAAAAATCTTTCTAGCAAAATTTTCAAAAGGATAGATTTTTCCTGGTTAGGACGTGTCGTTAAGGAGCCGACTTAATTCAGTAAAGCAGCTCTTGAATATATTAGCAACGCTATTTACCAACGATAGAAAACCGGCCCGCTTTGAGCGACTCGTAACAAATAGGAAAAAAACACATATAAGAAAGTTGAAGGTGAAGAAGACTTCTTTACGAGAATGGTAATAAAAGACTATTTTTCAAAGACAGACAGTTTCAAATTGTATCGTTCCCTTCTACTTAAAAGTGTTTAAATTGCTCAAGGGTTTCTCGATGCCACGTAAAATATCTACATTTGATCGTTGTGGCAAGTACACCATGGCATCAAACCTACAAATCACATGTACTAGTGTCTTGTTTGATCACAGACCATCAAAAATCGAATTTTACTCGATGTCCGTAGCTTTAAACGTCAGTACTGACAACGTTTTGCAGTGGCATCATACGCTCTTACCACAGTACAGCGAATGAACTGTGTTGTCGACAATTCGAAGTTCGCCGTTTTCCAAAGGAAAAAATGCCGAGAATTCGCCTTGAAAAATGTTCCCTTTGAAATTTAGTAGATTCTCCCGGTAGCAGTTCCTTACATATAACAGTACCATTTTCTGTTCTCTCGTAGTTAGCAGGGTAGGCGGGGAGGGGGGCGGTGGACCTGTTTTAATGAGATACCCCTGGGGATACCCCGATATTGGCAAGGATGTTACTAGGGAACCTTTCGTATCCCGACCTGGGCAAGTCGTAATTCGTAGTGCTGTATTGTGATTAGACAATATCAGTCAGAAATTGTTTGCGCATTTACTGCCTAGGATTTGACTTCGATTCTTCCACCACCTGACTTAATCAAGCAAAATACACTCCTTGACGGTTACATTATACGAAATACAGAAAAGATTGGATTCAGTCCGGCACTACAAAATACACTACAGTGAAAATTGGGAAAACTCATCAACACGCTAACAATTCAATCGCCTACGTCATGGTTTCCTTTAAGGTTTATAGCAGAAAGGCCAATGGGTCTTATAGACAGGGTAAACTCTTTGAACCGAGCTTCTGCGTAACAAAAAAAAAATTCCTCAAGACTGTCAAACCAGGCGGGCAAGATCGTTCTCACTGGCAGTCAGTTTGCTCCGTGCTCTGGTCACTACATTTTGACGCATTTTGCCCACAATATGTTTAGAACCATTTGAGACTAATACGCAATGCCAAACCAGAGTCAAAAACCTACCCCATTTCAGGCCAAAATGGTTATACCCTTTTGTCAGATCAAAACCGCTTAAAAACTACACCTTTTGCACAAACCCATAAAGCTCATATAAGGGAGTACCCCCTCCCCGCCAACCCCGGTTTAGACTTTATGTGTCACATAGACATAACAAGGTTGAGCGCGATTGTGCTTACATGTACCAATGGACGGGATCAAGCTGCACTACTGTTAAATGTATTGTCTACTATGTATCGCATTGAAGCATTCCGTGTTTTGTACGAAAAAACAGTTCTCACAGTATCCGAAAAGGAAAATGACTTGTAATCATGCCGCTACACTCTGGATAGCGTCTCGTGTATTGCCTCACAACTGAGACGAGTTGACGAAAGGCGTTTCGAAAACGCGTTGCAATACACCGATATCTACGTCGAGTTGTGTTACAATGTGCAACGCACAAGTGTTGCGAAATTGTTGCGCAAAATAGATGAGTTTTCCTTCTGGCTAATGTGTTGCACAAACCAAATTGTAACGCAACTTGCGTCTCGTAAACAAAATATGCCAAAATGGCACAACGAATTGCGTAAAATGAGCTTGTGAGCAAGAGTGTGAATTATGTATACTCCAGAATCCGATCGATATATTACTCTGATTTCTCTGACAAAACGAGATACAAGAGTCAGTCACAAAGAGATTTGAACTCGAGGATGAATTTTTTTCAAGAGTCGCCATTAAAAAACAGTAAAAAAAATTGAGTGATTAAAGTTACGTACATCCCTATAATAGTGTCTTTGCCCTTGTCTAACCTTGGGCCGAGTCTAGGATGTTCGTGAAGAATAAAGTTGCTATAACACACCGCTACTAAGCTGGGGAAGCCTCAACACTGTCTGAAGTTCGACCCCATGTTGGGTATTTTCACGACTAAATACGAGAGAAGGGGGAGAGAGAACGATGTGTGCATCCTGCCCGTCAACCGGGGGTCGTTAAAATAAACACCCCTTCATGTATGACACATACAGCATATACAAACCAAAACCGAAACAACCTCGTTCCCAGGGTTTCTCTGGGATCGAGGTTAAGAGGACAATGTTAGCACGAACTGACTGAGAGAAGTGAGGTTGCTAATCATTCAAAGTTCAGAACTATCTACATTTAATTTAAAGGGGGGGGGGGGGGAATTGCCCGGATATAATAACAGATTCCCAATACTTTCTCTTGAAAAAACACATGCAATCAAAGAAGAGAATTCATATTTTGATCTTGAGACTAAGAAAGCAAATTCTCAGTCCTCCTATCAGTTTCAGCTAAAAATAGCTAATTAACTACGCTCGTATTACCCAAAGTTGTTTTTGACAGTATTTATTTCTCAACAGATGTATGCTAACTTTCAATCCAAGGTTACTGCTTTTCTTCCATTGTCTTTTCACCAAAATTGTCATCGCAAAGCGAATAACACCTTTGCTATCAGCATTCATAAATATATTTAAACGCGCGTCATAAATTCTTTCCGCAACTCTCGTCGGTTTTCCTTGAATTCGAAATTACTAACGGGTACCATTTCGGATTAAAGTTTGAGTTTTCTCGTAGGCGTAACACCCACGAAAACACTGCCACTTAAAGTTAACAAATTTATATAAAGGTAACAAACAACAGTCACATTGTGTAGCTAAAATACAAAGTTCCACATCCCTTTGTTTGTTCGACAACAAAAGTTGCTCGTAGTAACAGCCCAGTTTGGTTAAGAATGTAAATTGCGTAAATTTTAAATGAAGTTGTATTGACTTTGGTTTTTAGAGAAGTTCATATAATGAGGCTATACGAGTTCAAAATTCAATTGAGTACATATTTCTTATGTATTTTCGTCATTAAAGTTTCATGGCTTGCAAAGACAACTGTGATTAATATTTTAGCGACTTTCTTTTCTAACATTAGTTTTCGGTTTAATGCTACATTTGTTTGAGAAATGGCATTAAGGTTCGAAACACGAAAGACTTAAAACTACACAATCAAGAAATTTATCTTTTAAGAACAAAAACCTTTTAATGAAAAGTTCGACTGTTTTAAGAAATTTCCAGAAATAGCAAAGGTTTAGAAAGGTGTTAAGCAGAAATGATTCTTATCATTGATAGAAATTGAATCACAGAAACAGAACCAATTAAAAATTCTAGATGTGAGGAAACATCTTGGGGTTTGTCAGGACAACTGAGAAAAGAAAGCTTTAGGGCTCGTTAACAAAAATACAAAAACAATTCTACGACGGGCGTTGAATGAACAGTTTGTTAGTCGCGTTCTGACGTCACCAAGCGTTCACCTGTCAATCGAGCCAATGATTCAAGGCAAGCAAATGGTTTCAGTGACGTCATGGCACTGTCAGAAACCATGCAAACCGGTTATTAGCGCGTGTGATAAATAGCTTCTTTCAAACCAGAATCTTCGATTTAGAAATAAAAGAGTAAACAAAGAGGCAGACCGCGTGATTCACAGCTTTTGTAAACAACGATATACGTTAATCACAACAAGCGTGGGTATTACAAGGGTTTCGTTCGTCATCAGAGAAATCGCGTTTACTTCCTTCCCAACAATTATAAAACTATGATTAACAAATTGTTGTTATTATTGTAAAGAAACGTCTGTCTTTACTCCACAATTTACGCCATTTCCATTGTAAAGGCGGTGCAACTCAACGTCAAGAGCTACTTGTCTAAAAAAAATCTGAATTTGTGGAAGGACTTGAATCTAAACCCCGCGTCAGGTCGTTGGGAAACTAAAGGAAGTTCGTAGAGAGCCATACTGTCCAACTCTTTCAGATACAAGTCAGGTTGCCCTGAGCAAGTAAAGAAATAAAATAAGAGCATGGCGCACGAGATATCCACGCACGAGATCCTCACGAACGTGATTGCCGTGGTTTTAAATTGTTACAAAGGAAACCCAGTGTTCAGTCTATAGGGAATTTATTCCAAACAAGTTCACTACATACAACTTTCGACAAAAACGTTGTCCAACTATCGACGACTTTTCTACTAGAAATTGATGTACCTGACTTACTTTATAAGCTAGTGTAAATGTTACCTCCAATTTACAACTACCCAATGTTAAGTAGAATTTCAAAGGAAGCCTGTGGAGATACGTAGGAGTCTGAACCATCTTGAGTTAAATGGTACCTAACAATACTGACACGAACCCTACATAAGAGTAAGCCGACCAGTATGGGCCGTATCATCTGGATTTGAAACGTTTTTGAAAATACGAAACTGAGAAGTTTAAAGTTCCACCCACCACTGACTGAATAACTACGTAACATGCTATAACCAATCAGAACTCACTTTCTGCTTTCAACTAATCAGGAACAGCAGCGTAAAGCGTTTTCCCGCGCTTGATCGGCTTGCATGTGTTCCCGCGCTTAGGCACCGGTTGCATGCACTAGTTCGGATTCTGATTGGTTCACTGCATGATTTGTGTGGTTTTGATTGGCCAGATATGATTAGTTCTCCCACCGCGTCATTTTCAAAGCTGCTTTAACTTTGGATGAAAACAGTTAACACTGTAGAGAGGCAATTAAACGAATGTTAAACATTGCGGTTCAACACGAATTTGCAAACAGGTTTAGCCGTTAAGCCCCCCGATTCCTTCCTAGATTCGGCCTCAGTGTTAACTTTTCAGTCAACTGTGCACATTTACAGTTCACATCACGACATGTGAAACCACAAATGAAACTCCGATTAAAAACGATAAAAAAAAAAACTGCGCAACAAATTAGAATGTCTCCGTAGCCGCCAAGTATAACATACAACAGGTGCACATGTGAACGCGATCAAACTACGGGATTAAAACCAGCATTTCACAGACTAAAAATCAGATTCAGTTGAAGCCTGGGTTTGTGAAAATTGTTCTGTTAATTTAACATTTCTCAGTCACTATTAAAATCGAAAAATCCTCCAAGTGCTAAAGCAAAGTACCCTGCCTTTGAGGAGAATTATTTCTCCCACTGAAACGAGGAAAAGAATGTAAATGACTTGCAAACGCAAACATGCGATCCTATAAAAAAGAAGCCATAAAGATTCGATTCGGCAGTTGACATCTGACAGAACAAAGCGAGCACTTCATAAACAACCCATTTGGGCGCCATGTTGGACTACGATTTTCCGAAGCGAGTCCGAACGCCCTTCGAGCAATACGCGGGACTTCTCGGTAAAGTTCGCCTTTGATCACTGGAGACCGTATTGTCCAAAATGGCACCCGGTAGCAAAAACATTCCTAGGCCAAATACCTCGTGTCACTCCAATATCGCATGGGTTAAAGTCTCGAACAAGTCTCGTACAAGGTCTATACTACTCTCCATACCTTGTGCCTTCCTGAGTCCAAACCTTGATAAAACGCAATAAAAATTACGTACGAATCCTGTAAACGCGTTAAACGATTCCCAAAGCTTTCAGCGCCACATTGGCAGCCGTTTGTTCGGAACCTTTCTTGGTATTGCAGCCGCTGCTTGTGTATGCTGATCCCGCTACTTTCACCGTGCAGGTGAAGACGCCATTTTCTCGATTACTGGAGTAAACAGGCATGTCGAGCCGGGACTTCTGGCAATATTCCTGAAGCTTGTTCTTGTGTGATGTGAACATGGTCGGTTTGGCCGCGGTCAGTGGCTCTGAGGGTGGTAAGACAGGCGCAGAAATCTTCTGCACTGTTGGGATGGAAGAGTGTTGAACTGAAGGTGTGGATAAGTTTGGAGCTGCAGCTGTGGAAATCTGCTCAACAGTTGTATTTGCTGAAAGCAAAGAAGGAATCAATTAAATATAAAACAGAATGACCATGAATGAGACTGATGTCGTGTCCTCAACACCGACCTCGTTCCCAGGATCTCTACAAGAACGGACGTGGAAACCCTGGGGACGAGCTTACTTCAGTGCCCTTTGACAACTCCCACCGAACACGAAGAACACGATTACCGTTCACAAAGAGCAACAGCTTTCACTGAGCAGCTGTACACGAGATGATTGTTGATTATGACTAATTACTTGGTTAAAAAATTGAAGTAAAGACGCATTTTTCAGTCAATAACACTCGATACCAAAACCTAACGTGAGCTAACTTGCACGGCTCTCCCGCGCGCTCTGGCTAAATGTTTTTGCTTACCTAACTATTTGCACTGGTGTGGTAATTGCCGTTTCAATTGTCACAAACGAGTACAAAACTGCAAGCCATTAAGAATCTTCCTCGTTACTGCGCCCGATTCTATCACATCGGGTGACTACAAACTGAACAAACGCCACTAAAACTTTCAACTTTGACTGCTACGTCATGCAAAGTTGACATAGCGCTTTAATATTACTCAAATTGTTTAAGTACACCCTTCTTGTTGTTTTATGGAGTCCGTTACAGCCACAAATTTTCTCTATTACCCCTCGTAAACCGTCCAAGTACCGATAACAAATACCGCCGGATTTCATCAAATGAACACCGTGGGCGCGTGTCTATAAGTGTTGCCCATTAGGTTCAAGGATAATCTGGGATTAGTCTCAAAGTTGAATTCCGCATCATAAGGTATAAATTCTCCTATTCCTCATTGAGACGTGCCAAGCATGCCTAGACTAAGCTTAGACAAATTACACTGGCCCTGACTTCACACACACACATACTTCTTTGTTTGATAATGACCCTGCTAAAAAAAGTAAAGCACAACCTCCCTATCTCGAGCACGGTTTCCTCAAATTCAAATCATTTTCTCTTAGATATCCTTACCATCAGCGAACCTGATTTCCCTTTCGTAAACAGTCGATGTCATGATTGATAACCGAGCTTTTCGGAATGGCCGATGCCATGCCTGCGCTAGTTTAGGCCTGGACTAGATTGAAAGTGGTTATAATTTGGTGAAGACTAACAAGCACTCACCCAATGCTAATTGTTCACTTTCACACTGGTTTGCTTGCGGTTAGCTTTCATTTGCTGGTTAGGGCAATACCATATATGCCATGCATAAAAAAGTCACCTTTTCTAATTAAATTTTGCGGGGATTTGGCGGATAAACCTGGTGGTGTAGTGGTAAGAGAGGGATGTTAGCATGCGAGAGATTCTGGGTTCGATACTGCGTAGTGACTTACAGCTTTTTTTTTCTTTAATTTAGGGGGAAAAATTTCTACGCGTCGCGAAAATGGCAACGACCGTTTATGAAAGGGAAACGTGCATCGGCTATCTCAAAACCCCGCAAAGTTGTCGGGCAAGATGTGGGGTTAAGCCTACTTGTTCTGTGATGTTGAAAAAAGTCTAAAACATCTCTCAGAAGGCAGAGCTTATGTACGAAATAATTTTCAGATTTGATCGAAACAGGACAAAGGACAAAACGCGTTTGAGGGCTTGGTATTTGACATTGGGTTTGAAATACTCGCTCGACAATTATGACAAATAGTCACCAGAGATCGAGCGTTTACCTCCCAATAAAATACGATACATGTATGTCGATATGTTCCGGAAGTCTCAATGCAGTTGTTTCAATATCCAACCACGCTCATGAGAAGCTACTTGAAATGCCTCACGAACGCTGGTGAAGGAATGTGTTAGCACGGCGCGTCCAAGCAAAGTGGTTTTTAGTCTTCGTGTTTTGCAAAGAACATTACAATAGTTTTTTAACTGGTGAAGAACATTCAGCACATACGTTCCCAGGCAGATTACTCTGGATTAGGTGCAACCTTCTCATCCCCGCCATTAAAGCATGCTTTATTTCAAGGATAAAAATAGACAAAAATACTACACAGCAGGAATCTTGCGATGAAAAGTAGCTTTGTCCAAAACACTCCTCAAGTATACGGTACTTCGTTGTTGGTTATGTTCTTATCACTCGGTGAAAATCACACTGAATAATAACTCAAAGTATATTTGAAGGCTTTCTTGTCCTTTATGGCGAGCACAACAACTAGGAGGTTCTTAATTACTGTGCCACGCGTCTGTACAGGACCTGACAACCAGACCAGACACTGTTTCATATCAGACAATGTTTCAGACAATGATTCAGATGAAAAAAAGACATGCCAAGGTGATAAGCTGACTAAGTTTGTCTGCGTGTCAAGGTTGTGTCACTGACATGTCGGCCGCCTGCTCTTCCCATTGTCTATCTCAGTTTCTACCTGAAGACTGTGTAAAAACAGACTGTGCTCTACAGCGATCCTCGTAATCCCAGAATTCCGAGACATCATTTGATTTTTGTCACGCAAAGTTTAAGGAATCCACAGAAATGAAGAAAACCTCCTTCCAGTCTCGTTGAACGCCCAGAAACAAAAGCAAAACGTGTTGATGTAATCTAACACAACGTAACATGACACGCTACTAATTCAATACTTTCAGTAGTCGCTTCCCCGCCACATGACCCGCCCCCAATAGTCATCGCGTGGAACGTGGGAGACGCGAATGGAGACTATCCTGCTCGTGCGCATGTTACACGTTCTAGATCCCACAGCCCTTCCGTTTTGTGCATAGTTGCTTCAAGAAAGAGAGCCCGCTCGCAGGCTAAGAGAGAGAGAGAAAGACACCAGGGAAACTCTTGTGTAATTGTGAAGTCTAAAATTTTTGCCACGGGTTTTCTCGCACAAAGCAGACTAAGTTTCCAACAATGTAAGGAAATAGGATACAACACCAATGAAGCACTACCAATATACGTGCAAAGATTTTTCCAGAGACACCTTGACCAAGACTCTCGGCAAAGCAAAACGCCAACTCGATTGTTTGGGGATAGTTCAAAGTAATCTACATGACTACACACTTGAATTTCTGACGCTGAGTAAAACAAGAATCAAAAAATAATAATTTAGGGAAGTCTCGATTTACCACCAAATTCTCCAAACTGATATTTAAGGAAACACGTGACAATCAGTATGGAGAACTTGTATCTTGAGCGATGGATTGAAAGAGTTACGCTCTTTTTTTAAGTAAGAATAATTTTCCGGTTCAGTCTGAATGTTCTTATTTTTTCTGCCGATTTTAGGCTGAAAATAGTCTTGTGGATATCCTCACATTATAGCGAATGACATTTCCGTTTTACCCACATTGATGGCGTTGAAGTAAGTTTAGAGCCAGACTGCAGGAAATAATTAGCTCTTATTAACCGTGCAGGAGGTCTGTATGGGAGAATCTTGACCGAGGTCGCGAGTACAGACCAAATGCAGTGAGGTCTGTACACACAACCGTGGTCAAGATTTTCCCATACAGACCTACTAAGCTCGGTTAATAAGATTTTTATTATGCGTCAAACAGCAAGAATTTAATTTAATTTAACTGGTTTGTACTAACTGACATTTTGCTTGCGAACAGCGATTAGCTGAATTTAATTCTGCCAAAGTTTGCGCGTCCTCTTTACTTTTTTTTTCTCATCAGGCTTTTTGGCACTTCCATAAATAAATATTGGTAGAAGAAAATAGACAATGATCTTGCATTTTAGTTTGCAACGTTTTTACTGCAAAACATTACCGGTCTAGATGCCAGCCTAGATGGGAAAATCTAAACCGCTTTCAATATCGATTTCAACCAATCAAATTCGTGAATTTGGTAGTTCTTAAACCTTGTGAGACAGAGCTATATAATAAAGCCTGATAAAACACATGCAGAAATGTTATAAGCATCGAACGTACCGCTACTACTGTTTTTGTCGATTTTTTTTTTTTTTGGCTAGTTTTGCCGTTTAGAGAAAAGAAGAATTTTATACAGTTTAGATAAAAACATATAAATGTACTGAATTTAAGAAACTTTCTACACACAAAATTAAATTCTTTTCAAAATCTCAGCCTCGGGTTTATTTTTACAATATTCTAATTTTCTTAACATTACGCAAATTTCAGCCTCAATATTCTTATAAAATATGTATATTCTTATATAGAAAAAGAGTGTATTTGTTGCTGTAAGCTTTCGACTCAAGTGATTTTGAGCTTACACAGTACATGTACACTTTACCTCTCATGGTACTGTTTCTCGTCTTTGGGTGTCCTTTATTAGAATAGACTGTTTTCTCCAAGGCCACCATGCAAGCTTTTGTGTAACCCAGTTGTCAAAACAATAATACTGACAACACTAATCATGACATCAACAATTGGCTCAAAATGTATGCTACTGAAATGTCAGAATGATTGTTAAACAGACAAAAGGTTATGGCTAGAGTTCTAAAATCAAAGGTGCATGAATAGAGATTTCCATGAAATTACAGTCTTGCATGTACATTTGGTTTCTACTTTGACTAATTAAGTAAAACATTACTTTCTTCATAAAGGAAATAAATTCAAAATGTTGAAAATCAATGGCAACTATTTCTGAACAGTGCCTATGGAATGACTGTGGATTACATACATGTAGTGAACAGTTAAGGCGGGCAAGTGGCTTACCAGGTTAAGCAGGAGCTTTTCCCGGTTTCTGTACCATGAAGCGACCGGGCGTATTTCTACTCCCCCTTGGATAGGATGCCAGTCCTTACAGGGCTGACCCCAGTACTAAATTTGCCAGTACCCACTTATACACCTGGGTGGAGATAGGTGCTAGGAGAGTAAAGTGTCTTGTCTGAGAGCCTGGCTAGGGCTCGAACCTCATACCACTCGATCCAGAGGCCAGCACACTAACTATCAGGCCATCATGCCAACTTACATGTACTGGAATGCTATTTTAAAAATTTACAAAGTTATTTCTTATTACTTTTTACAACTAAAGTAAGCCTTACTTGTGGTGGAAACAGCAGCAGTAGACGTCTCAGCAGCACTGGATTCTGTGGTTTTATTCTGTGTTGAAGTAAGCTGCCTGCACTGTTCAATATAATCGTGAAAACTTGGAGCTGGCGGGGGACACTGGTTCAACATGTGAAGAACAACTTGAGCTGCATTCTGTTCTGCCTGCTTCTTAGTTGTCTGTGGACCATTGCTTTTATAAACTTTGTTGTTGAAGACGACAGTGGTAATGAACCCTTTGCCATTCTCAACTTTCTCAGTGTCGTAGGATGGAATGGAAAGGCGAAACTTTTGGCAGAATTCATTAAGTCTGCTCTTGAAGGAGGTGGCTACAGGCGATGTTGAATCAAGTTTGATCCGTTTTCCAGAAGAATCATGAATCATACTGTTGTCTATAGCAGGTCGCTTGATCACTGCAAGAGTAACATAGCTTTTGTCAGGGAATATTGATAAGGTAAAACCATGTTAATGTGGCAGTATTCTTTCCAAGCCGTTTAAAAATTAGAGAAAAGACAAAATAATTGGGGGCCTGGCATACATCTTTTGCTGTATGGTAAATGTTAGTGTTAGTGATAGTATAAAGTTTAAGAAACCGTACTAAGCAAATGTCAACACTCAAACATGTTCTATAAATGTGCGGTGGCAGAAAATCTCCATACCCCCACCACAGAGAGACTTAAAATTTTCAAGGGGTGGGAGGGGGCAAAGGCCCAGGAAATTCCAGGGGGAGGTGAAATGGATAGTCTAAAACTAGTTTCCAGATAGACAGATTCAAGTACAGTCCCATCACTAAACTAAGTTGCTTTTGAGTCTGTTGAGAGACAGTTGATTTGATTTGTGAAAAGCTTCATTGTTAATGTACATATATAGGAAATGATCTCATAGTTTCAGGAAGCAGAGGATTTTGTGCTCTTGTTAATCTCTTTCCATTTCAACCATTACTTAGTGAAATATTCAAAGATCCTTTCTTGTACAAAAGGGGCAGATCCTTAAAGATATGCTAGTTTGAGCAGAACTTTCAAAGCCGCTATGACACATGGATAGGAGTTGTGTAGGCCTATTGTTATCACAGGTAATTTTGTTGATAAAAATTGACTTTGTGAGTGTGTTTGTGATCACGTTCAAGATGAATGATGGTGTCATCTACACTATAGAATCTCCCAAGGGAAATAATACTGCATTTTGAAAAGGACATGATTATCAAGGGAGGTAGTTTGATAAGTCACTATCAACTATTTAATGTCATGGAAATTGCTATGTACAAGTATAAGAGTCCAGCAATAAACAGTAATGATGAGAAAGTTACAGAGGATGGCCCAGGGTCTACATGATACCATAGGAGGCCCCGTGCGTTCTTTCGCCATGAATATTTATTCAGGCGATGTGGTGTCCAAAGATGTTCTGAAATCTTTCCGTAATTTATTACAAGGTGGAGATGGAACATCCACAAAGAAATTACATGAAGATTTTGATATTCTCTGGGCATCAAAAGGTGGAAATGTAGTTCTGTCAAAGTGGTCAAAAGATGATTTCAGCACTGGTTTGATTCCTGATCACATCAATTCCAAATATTTTGCCGGCAAGCCTGTGGCGACCAAAAATTTAGGTTTGTGTTTCGCTGCAAAGGAAAAATTTTATTGACACTTTTTGGCGACCACATTTTTCCATTTGGCGATTGAAAAAAAACTTTCAGTCACCAGTTGGCGTCTGCCAGAAAAAGTTAATTTCGGACCCTGGCATTATGTTGTTTGAGAAAAAAACATACCCCTCCCACTGAGTGTTTGTTGTAGAGCTTGCATTTTATTGAAAGATACAGAACATCCAATGAAAGTGGTTTGCTTCTGTTGTGAAAAGCTCACTTAAGTTTTACTTGTTCTGAATAGCTAACTTTTAGTCTATATTCAATGTTTTTTCTATGTTCAGGAGTCAATAGTTAGAATTGTTTGTCTAGAAAACATTAATTTGTTTAAGGGAAGGATATCTCAAAGCTAAATTCAAACCCTCAAAGAATTGGAGAGTGTTAAAAAATCATGTTGCTTTCAGTTTTTAGACTGCTGTGGAAAAAATCAGAGCGTTTTGTTTTTTTTCATTTGGAAGGTATGAATATTATGACCAAACACTTTGACCTGCTCCAAGAGAAACACTGAGTTTTTTGAGGGTCTCATAGAAACAAAGCTCACTGTTTCTCTTTGGTCTCGTCATTATCGGAATAATGTTATCTAGCTTCACTGTACCTGCAGCTGTTTTCACATCAAACTTCACTGAAGAGTCAATCAACCCAAGATTTATTAGAGCAGTGTAAGCAGCTCCCTGCTCAGCTTCTTTGCGATCTCCTTGGATTCCTGCACTTTTAAAGATATTATTCGCCACCTCAACCTTAGCCGAGTAGCCAAAACTATTTTTCCATGTGGCATATGAAGGAACAGGCAACTGCTGCTTTTGACAGCATTCTTGGAGACTGTTCTTAAATGAAATGAAGTTTGCTTGTCCTGGGATAGCAGCTGCAAATAGGAATTAAAGAAAGAAGTTAAAAAGTAGTGCAGGCAAAAATGCATGCTAACGATGAAGAACGTAGTACATTTGAGCTGCAAGATCACCTGGTAGGGGATCCTTTAGGAAGTACATGTATATTGAGGTGAAGTTTCATGTACAGGCAGGGCTCAACACTAACGGTAGCCAACTCGCCACAGACTAGTACAAATTTAGTTTTGGCTAGTAGGTTTCTGATTTCCACCAGCCACTTTGGCTAGTAAGCAAAATGAAATTGGCCAAACTAGTATCTGTCTTCCTCACGGAAGACAAACACTAACACTTTTCTCGGAAACAAGGTCAGAATTTCATTGTGGTCGTATCATGTTTACTTTTCGCTGTGTGGTACTTGGAAGGGTATTAAAACTGAACATGTTATTATGTAAAAAGAAATATTTGACAAACAAGACAGCATTTTCTGAAAGCACACATCAATGTTCTTTTCTTGTTACAAAATTAGTAGCACAAAACATGAGTATCGTGATAAAATCATGCACAAAATCGTGCAGAACTGTAAAGGGATGACATTTCATTTAGCATAACAACATATAGGTGATTTAACGTTGTGTCTATACTGACAAAACTTACCACTGCAAAAATAATTACATGAGAAAGATTTATTTCCTTTGACATTTATTAGCAGTCAAATTTTGCTAATGTTGCTTTTGAAACAGTTTGAATTCTACAGCTCCTGTCTGTGAAGAGACTGAAGAAGTCTCAACAGTTGTTAAAATCATGATGTCTTGGGGTCTCGATATTTTTACAACAAAGTCTCAAAGAAAAACAGAGTCCTGAAAGTTTTTTTGGGATAATCACTGGATTTTTCTTTGTGATCTGTTGGCTTGAGAGATTTGATGTGAGGAAAACACAAGGCCATTGAACAAAATTAAAACCAGTGCAATTCAGTGATAAATTGGTTCGCCCTTGTGTTTAACATTACCAGTCAAGCATGACCCAAGGTGTGCCAACTATATGTCAACTGGTCAAGAGGTTTCAGGTGCAAAACTGCATTGATTTTTTTCCCTTAAAATTCCATAATGGATATAAGAGGGTTCTTTACCAGCAGTACTAAAGAAAAAGCCAAAAAACCAGAGTTCTGAAAAGAAACGACCCACTCAGGAAGAAAGTGTAAGGGCCTGATTACATGGTGAATTTCAGTCCAGCGAGGGGGGCTGAAATTTTGTTGCGATTACACAACAAATTTCAGCCCAGGCTGAAATATTAGCCTCGGCGCCAAATATGAAATTGTGTGCGAAAAGCCTCCAGAGAATCAAAATGGCACAGAGAACACGAATCGTGAAAATAGGCGTATTGCTTCTCTCATAGTTTGACCTTTTGTTGGCGCTCAATTTTTAACTTTTTGGGATAGTAATACCCTACAATGATGATGGAACTGAAACAAAACCTGTCTCTCAGCCAGAAAGACGTACTTTTATAGAAAGGAAATATGTCCTCAAGCTTGCCAAGTTCATGGCCTCCCTGACAGCCTCGTGCTGTTAAACCTTGTCTCGATGTTCTTATATTCCATCTAAGCTTTGAAATTAGAGAGATTCTCTATTTTATTGCCTTTATTCCACTGAGATCGCTTCTACTTCATAGCGGCAGCCATCTTGTTTCCTGCTTTTCAGTCCGGGCTGAAATTCCATTTCGATTACATGGAATTTTTTCAGACTTTTCAGTCCATTTGCCCGGGCTGAATCCTTCTTCACGTAATCGCCAATTTGATGTCATGAGAATTTATTTCAGAAGCCAGGCTGAAATTCGCCATGTAATCAGGCCCTAAGTCTCAAACGTCCACCATCAAAATGCTAATGTACTCTTTTTCATTTTTCACATTGTTTTATAAATATAATATATCTTGTTGTTGTATTATTGGAACTGGTTTAAGTACAATGTAATTACCAACAATATGTATTAAAGAGAGTTGCTTGGATTGTGCTTTCAAGTCTTATTAGTAATTCTGCTGTTATTGCACCCAGCCAAAGTCAACACTTGGCCAGTAAAATTTTTTTGCTAGTAACATCTAGGTTGTCACTAGCCACTGGGCTAGTAAGTTGAAAAGTTAGTGTGGAGCCCTGTACATGTACTTGTCCAAAGCAAATTTCGACTTGTTCCAGTTTTAGTGCAACCCTCCACTTTATATTCATACCCCTTATCTCAGGTCCTTTCGACATACCTTTAACCACAGTGCTCTTTTCTTTCTGCTTTGCTGAATAATAATTTGTGTGATTCACTTGACCAGCGTTTGAAACTGGATTTGTTGTAGAGTTTTGATTATTTGGCTTTGCAACGTTAGTTCCTGGGCTTGACTGATTGCTGTTCATGTTTCCAACAGCTCCTGGTGTGGTTGAACCACCTCTACCAGAGTTACCGCCCCTAACAGCACTCAACCATTTGGCTGTACCTCTACCACTGCTGACTGTATTTCCACCTCTTCCATTAGCTAATCCATTTCCATTAGAGGCACCTCTTGTTGTGCTTGTTCCTCCACGGGCTCCTCTATTTGGTGCTCCTCTCTTAGGCCCTCCCCTGTTAGGTGCTCCTCTTGATGTACTAGGAGCTCCCCTTGCTGAATTTGCACCCCTACCATTACTTGCTACCCTAGCAGGGGCACCCCTTGTTTGATTTGCACCACGAGGGGCCATCGTTCCTCTAGATGAAGCATCCCCCCTACCACCAGCTAACCCTCTACCTCGGTTGCCACCTCGTCCATCTCCGCCTCTCCCTCTTCCCCTAGGAGGTCCATTCGAAGGGTAGGGAGGAGGAGGGGGTGGTATGTCAAAGTCATCATCAGCAAATGAACGTGGTGGAGGATAGTCCTTATCCCAAGGTGCAGGTCTGGAAGGACCATCAAAATCATCTCTGACCCAAGGAGGAGGTGGTGTCAAAGGCTGGTCATCCCAGAATCTTGGTGGCCGTCCAGGTGGAGGTGGTGGTGATGGCGGATGTCCAAAGTGGTTGCGGTGCTCCCATGGAGGTGAAGGAGGTGGTCGGTGATCAAATTCATCATAATAATCTGGTGGTGGTGGGGGAGGGAATGGTCTGTCTCTGAATCCCCGTGGGGGAGGTGCTCCCCTTCTTTGCATTTAAAGCCCAGGATCTTACAGAATCTGTGTAACATAAATAATAAAAATCATGATGTCCAAGGAATACAAACAAAACAGTTCTTGGCCACTGTAGCTCATGCAGTTACACAGTCTTCCTCAATCTGTAAGGCTGTATTTTTTACCTTGTACACATGCAAGTTAACAATGGAACTGAAACCAGGTCAAATTACTCTTTCACATAGTTATATTCCTTTTTTCAGGAAATCTTATTTCACAAAATGTTAATGTCACTTTTTTTTTTTTGGTACTTTTCATTTGCCAAAATTCTTCATACATTAAAACAAAGTAGACCTTTGCAGTGTGAAAGGTAACAGTGTCTTCATGATACCACTGTCAAGCTCATAAGAGAAATAATCTGCGAGTCCCATAAAAATATTCTGCAAGACCTTCCTATAAAGGACTTGCAGAATATTTCCATAATCACCTTGACAATGGCATCATGATGACACCAACATATCGCTTTTATGGCATATTTTTTCCTGCCTAGACACTACAGATTACAGATCAAAGCAGGTGACCAGGAAAGATACCTTGAACTATTTTGACTCCTTTTCCAGCTGTAAAGTGATACAGACCCTGTTTGAAAAAGACCTTGCCTTAATAAATACTGACTGGTGCTTGTAAAGTACAACCTTACATTATGGTCACCATTAGAAACTACATTATAATAGAGAAAGGAATGTCAAAACCAAATTTGATTAAGATGAGGCAATCCAGTTTGTTTTCACACTTTTTTAGGATGTTAAAACTTCACATGATGTTATCTGGTTCAATGCCATGCTTTTTCCTCAGTTGGTCTCATCTTTGCCTCATGTTTGAAATGCTTTTTATTAAGGAACTGAAACCAATGCTTAACAAACAGTGTCACTCAATTTGTGCAAAGCTATTTGTTTAGATAATTATGCATGTTAACATGCTTTAAGGTTTTTAAATTCCCATTTACTTTTTAGACTTTTATATTTGTATGCTATTTTATATTTTACTTGAACTTGAACATGACCTTGGAGAGGTCGAAACATCATTCGTTTTTATTGCTGATTTTTATTACCAAATCTTTATCAAAGAAACTTCTTATTGAAATAAAATTAGCCAGATTATTTGAAGGGACACGCTATTGCATCGTGAGACTGTGTGCTAGAATTATTTTTATTTTGCAACTATACAAACATGGAGGAAAATGAAAAAAATAAGAACTATATCGTCATTATAATAAAATGTGAATAACTTGCCACCCCCAGTATCATAAACATTTTGTCATTTTTCAATCACACAGACAAACAAAAACACCTGGTCAACAACAAAAACATCCGCACAACTTTCATAACTATGAAAGCCCATACACACACCACTTGTTGTAACATCCCTTTAATGCCTATTTTCAAGGGGGCACCACATTAACCTGGCCAGATTTCAGGCTTCACTATGTCCTGCCCTTGAACACAAGGAAATGACCTTGCTAAGAGTCATGATATTGATGGAAAGCAAGTATTTGGAAATAAATAAATATGTCATTTGTTTAGGGTTCATTGGTTAGCTGAAGTGTACTATTTGGTCTTAAAAAACAGGTTCTTGTGTAAATGGTACATGAGGTCAGAACCACATTTTGCTCTCTCGGCAATGCGTAGGTACAAATAAGGTTACACTGCAATCTGTTATCAGGCTATTTACCCAATGATTGAAAGTAAATTACAAATTTTTTGTGATTGTTTTGGTATGACTTATTAGATTAACATGATAGGATCTACTTAATTCAACCATGTGGAACCTACAACACTTAACAGTAAAAGAAAAGCCAATAGTTCCTTTTTTCAGCTCAGATTGATTTTCACTTCAGTCTGCATGTTCATGAACCGGTGGAATTTTGTTAGCACACTCGCCGGCTGTAGTTTTTTTTCGCCGCTAAGCTTCTCTGAATCAATAACGATAACTTCCTCTTAAGCTGACTGTTCCGTAACGCGATTTCCGTCTTTTCTTCGCGTCAAACAACGTCGCAAAACACCCTAAACACAAACAACCGGTTTCAATGACTTACCTGATTGAGCACGTGAAAGCAAAGGACCTTGTCGTCAGCCCGACAACGCGAAAATCCGCCACATTAAAGCCCTTATCAACGTACTTTACGATCAATCACAGCCTTTGGAAGTAGACAGCAGTAAATATAAAAGATTCTGACAAATATAAATGCTGTTTTACTCGCTGAAAAGCTTTGCACCTGGAGGTACAAAATGGCGACCAGCAAAGCGGTTGCTATTGCGCATGTGTGGCTGTAAGAAAATTTTTCTTCACCTCCCCACACAGGTGAGCATTGTCATCATAGGATGGCGAGCGAAGGGTGGGAAAGGCATCGATCGGTCTGAATTCGTTGGAAATCTTTTACGGTGAATGCATCTAGCTTCTGACATATCTACGAGTATATATATGAGGAACATAAGGAATCTGTCTTGAATAACTTAGAGCGCAAAAGATTCGTTGCTTGGCAATATATTCTGCGGCGTCGTTGACACTTCCATGGTTCGCGAATTCCTTTATGATTTGTTGATCGTAACTTCTACAGGAAAGAATCTGCTAAGTTTCCAGTGGAAATGAAGAAGTCTTCGTCGAATTTAAGCGCTTCCACTCCGAGTGAGATCAGAAGTGAAACAAAAGCAAGGTTGATATATAATAAGTCGAGTTATGTTATTAATATTAATAATTTACATCAACTTGTCAAAACTTTCATACACATGTGGTATAAGCTTAGTTCTCGCCGTCGTAGGAGTAACTCAGCAGCCACACCTGCCATTTTTGTTGATGCTGATGGTAAATGTTTTCATTGCTGAGTTACTAATTATGAAATAATTTAGCAATGAAAACATCTACCCAACTCCATTGAAATATTGCACATGTGACCGTAAGTACAGTCAGCTTGTTTGTCCCTTAAGGCAGACCACTTAAACTGTCAAAGGCAGTCATTTCCTCAAGGTGGACACCTCTCTATTTAATGAAGACATGTACATGTATGATGTTTCGAAGGTTAGAGGCCTCTTGCTAAGATGGTTCTCCTCTGAGGCAGACACATTTTTAAGATGGTCACCTCTCTAACTAAAGGCAGACATGTTTCTAGGGCAGGAACATAGACCTGCAAGGTAGACACCACTCTAAGACAAAGGGAATCCTACTGTGCTGTGTTGGTGGACAAGTGAAACACTTAATAACAGTCGAACCCCTGGTCACAGCCTCCTCTCCTCAGCAACCATACACTATACTCTATCAGTCTTAATAAAGACGACCTTAAATGTCTTATAATTACAGAAATTTGGTTTTATTTTCTGATTCACTGTTCTCTCAAGAACAGCCAACATTTAAACAGAACTACAGTATAAAAAGCAAAGTACAGTATTCAGCACTTAGGTTAAGTCTCTGGAGTTACCATATGCTAATAAGGCAAAATTTTGACCCAGTATGGTCTAAGCTCTTGTAAGTGATCACCTCCCATAAACGACCACTTAGGTTTGACATTTTGAGTGGTCACTTATGGGGTTTCAACTGTGTTGATAACATTATTATGAAGGTAAATTAAGTGACACAGAAATTTTTTGAAACTAACATTTTGAATATTAGTCCTTGGTCAGAGCAAAGAGCATATTTACACATTGTACCTTGCTCTGACAAAGGGCTAACACTTGGAATGTCAGTTTCAGAAACTCGCTGTACAACAGTTGGTCAAAACCTGTTATGGCAGCTAATTTGTCTTTATCATCTTTGAGTACATACATGTACTGTAGACATGTTCTCAAGGTTGATACCTCTCTGATTTGGACACCTTTGTAAGTTGGATACTTATCGAAGGCAAGTATGTCTCCAAGGTGAATACCTCAGTTTTGCCTTTGTGAAGCAGACACCTCTGGATCTCTGAAAAATGCATCTCTGTAAAGTAGACAATCAAAGCTAGTCTCCTAGCTTGTCTACTCTATAGCATGTACTTCTGTACAGAGTGTAGACATTGACTGACTGTACTTGTATGTCATTGCATTTCAGAGACCATGAACTAAAGGTAATAACAGAGAGAATCAATCTTTCAGAGAGAAATTTCAGCACACTTCTTAGAGACTTTACAGCCTTTAGTGGGGGATTACAATCTCTACAAGAAAAAGGCATGAAACTGTCCAGGAGTGTGGATATGTATTCTGACGAGGAGTACCCTTCAATGAAAGCAAGTTTAGCTGGCGTCAGTGAGAGTATTGCCGCAATACAGGACTTTCTGGGTGCACAGGTGAGTACATGTAGTCTTACCACAGCATTTAATTTGTCTCCATTTAAAAGGTTTGATGTCATTTGTACATGTAACTATTTTTTGTCTCTCATTGTTGTTACGTGTCAGTTGGATGTAGCTCTGATCTTTATTTACTCTTAGTAAATTATATATCTATGTCATGAGACTACATGAAAGTGCAATTCTACTACACCCTGAAATGTGTAACTTACAAGAGATTTTTAATTAGTTTTTGGCCAATGGTATTTTACTATTGCTCAGGAAAGGGAAAAATGAAAAATTTACACAGATATCAGACCTAGCTAAAATTCTTGCTCCCCTTGGTCTTTGTCAGCTTGTATCAGTCGTGACCACTAACTTGTTCTCCCAACAATGCTGCTCACATTTCTGACCCTAGGGTGGACCTACTCATAGGCACCACCCATGGGAGAAACCTGATATAAAACTTGGGGATCTATACCTACAATATACACCTGTGTAATTAGGGGTGGTGAATGATCCTTCAAAAACCATGAGTCTCACAAAATTTTCTTTGAATTTCAGTGGTTTCTTAGGCTTGATTTTGAGAAGTTAAGTACATCTCGCAGTCTCGGTTTTTTCAATAAGTCTCGATCGATACTTTGTAAGACTAAGAAAGTCTTGAAGTCCTGATTCATTTGTTGGTTTTTATAACTGATATTTGAACATCTCGTACTCACAAAGGTCTTGGGTTCGCAAAAAAAGCTAGTCTTGCGTTTTCACAAGGTCCCGAATTTACCATTCACCAACCCTGTTGTTGCATCCCTGCCAATGTAGAAGTTCATATCATGATGTATGTTTATAATATTATTTGTCAGGTGGACTTTATGCAGGCAAAGGTTTCTCCTCCTCTGTCCCTGAATGCCACAAATGTTAAACATGCAAGGGAATATGTAAAGGAACTGTCTGCATCCAGAGAGAAAGAATCGCTGAAACGTAAAGCAGTGGAAAAACTTAAAATCAAAGAGCCCAAAAACAAGGGAAAGATTGTATCCTTAAAATGCTTCCCGAAGAAATTTAAGGAAACATGTCACTATGCTGGAGGGATTGTGATTCACTTTAATTAATTGTAACCAGTTATTTTCTTATGTTGGCAAACTGTTCAGTACAATAGTTGCTATTACAGTGCTATGCTGCTTTGCACTGTGCTATGCTACATTGCATTACATTATGTCACTTTTTACCTACATTAAATTCACCATACATTGATTTGAGAGACCCAACTGGGTGCACAAACTGTTGTTTTGCTCGCAGATTTGGTGCATGCCGGATTGGGCAGCCTCTTCTGCTGGTGATCTTTGTTTCTGTTTATTTTTGTATGAGTTGTGTACCTGACATAAAATCATCAGTGTTATTAACTATTGAGATTATTATTTTTAATTAGTCTTCATAAACTCTTAATTCCAATTATTTTCCCTAACTGTTGTTATTATAGTCGAAGGTGGGTAACCATTGGAGGATACCTCTCACAAATCTCATGTGAATGTTTTTAAAACAATTCTGATTTCCCATCAGGCTTTATAGCAGAACAGAGGATATTGAAACATGCCACAAAGATACATTTACATGTGTAACCAAGGTTTATCACGATTTCATGAAAAGGGTGCATCCTAAGAGCATGTACACTGGGAAATTAACCAGAAATAAAGTAAATATTTTAAATGGGAAAGAGCCACATCAGTCATAACAAATTATTATAGTTCACCTTTTGCAAAACACCTTAATGCCCTTCTGTCTCCAGTGAATGTTTACTGAGAAATGCTAATGTCAACCACCAAATGTTAATGATCATGTTTACTGCTTGCTAATTAATAATACCAAAGCAGAGGCAAGCATATGGGTTTACTGAAGAGGCTTAAAAAGGCTAGTGGTGAATAGAACTGACCCAATTTTTATTGTTATTAAAACTAGAGATGTACGCATTCAGCACCTCAGATGCTAGCCTGGTGAAGCCAGACATAACAGTACTCAAATTAATTGCTGAGTTGAAGTTTGAATATTAACAGCTGATATTAAACTTTTTTTAGCTCTGTCTTGAATTTCCCTTAGCTTTAGCTGGTTTTCTTTTTTGACTAAGGTTTCTATTGTTTGACTGGGCACACACTGTGTTTTCCAGGCTGAGCAGGACCTTCAGAAGCTAACAGTTGATGCCAACCGCTCAAGACAGACACTGGAAGAACAAATGGTGGAATTTGAAAGAAAGAAGATGGAGGACATCAAGGTAAGAATTAAATGACAGAAGTAAATTTTTCTGACTTTATTTGCAACCAGTTTCTGTATTTCATGAACTCAAGAAAGGAGCTTTTTATTATGTACACCTTTTTAATTTATTGTGTAAATCAAGAGCTTAAGGTGTCTTGTTCCTTTTACAGTTGGCTTACAGTTGTTCTTTGAGATTGTTGGTTTTGACTGTTTGCTGGGTTTTGCATGTAACTCAGTGTTACTCCTCCGCCTAGAATTTCAGCTACTGTTACAGTTAACTGCAGTACACACTGAAGGAAGAATGTGTACAGGGCCTTGTAATGTTCCTGTTTTTAGCCTGGGTACAGACATGCTAGACTTGGATGTAGCTGGATTTGTCTTTATTTTGGTTTCAACCCAGTTCTTAAAATAAATATTTAGATCAACAGAATATTATGTATCAACTTTGTATCATGATCATACATGCACGCATTCCACTTAAAATACTAATAGTGATAATTAATTTTTTTTTTTTTCTGTCTACAGACAGTGTTCAGTAATTTCTTCCATGGCCAGATGTTGTTTCATGCCAAAGCCTTGGAGCTTTATACAGCTGCATTTCAAAGTCTTGTTTCCATGGATGAGGAGCAAGACATCGAGGTATTGTTCATTCTGAGTTACGAGTGCAAAAGGCACATATATTAGTGGGTTAAAAACATCTCAGTCTCTTTTTTGAATAATAATACCAAATATATCTGTTAGTGGTTTTTCTATACATTTTAACAAGTCCTTCTAAAATTGTCACAAATTCAAAGCAAATTTGCCTTTTGGCCCCTCTATTTTTTTTAGGATAACAAGGCATGAAGTATCTTAGAGCAAAAAATCGCCTACCAATCTGAGTGCACTGATATCCAGATTACCCATGGCTATGGCTTTGAATTCTAGTTTTTCATTGACTGATTGGTAGACAAACAGACAGACAGACAGACAGACAGACGGATGAACGACTAGAGAGACCTATTTATTTATTTCCTATCCAAGGTTTTGTTAGACAGTGTAGTTAGGTTAAAGTAGCTTTTAGTTAAATTAGATTTTATTGTTGTACATTTAGATTTATTCAACTTTTAGTCCTCCAAGGAGTTAGATTAGGGTACCTTTAAATAAAAGTTAGATTTTATTATAGTAAATTTAAATTTATTTTTATGTTTAGTCCTCCTGGTGTAGTTTTTGCTGTCTTAGGGGTAATTTATTAAAGCGGTAAAGTAGCCAACCGTCAGATTAAGCAACATCTAGTTTCAACGTTCCCTCCGAACTTTTCAATGCAGGCCTTCCAAAATGATCTTCATCCTGCACTACCGCCCTCTCGACTGGACGTGGTGAAGAATGGTTCCCAGACCTCACTCAACCGGTTTAGCTCCCAAGGCTCTCTCGGATCACAGCAGTCACTTAACAGAACAGGGACAAGCGACAGAGGTGTAGATATTGACGATTATAACAGTGACTTCCAATAACAGATGCAAGTCAAGTTAATGTGTTTTTTCTGTAAATCCAAACAAGTCCAACCTCGTCGTAGATATTAATTTCCGATTACCAGTACTTTTGGCCACTCAGAACATAGCACGTGCACCACTTATCACGGTGCAACGCCCTTGCGGAAGGAAGCGTCTCACGAGAATGCGAGGCAAGCGCGAAGGGCGAGGCACGAGCGAGATGCGTTTAGAGAAATAATTAAAAAATGAACCATTGTCCCACCACAAGTCTCACGCTAGCCTCTTTGTCTTCCAGAGTAACTATTATAAGGATTTTGTTTCGAACCATGCTGCTACTTTTTCGTTACCGCATATTTTTCATTGCTTTTCCACTCTAACTCGTGAACTAAACCATATAGTTAAGATATACGTGTACTTGTATTTAGTCCTCCTGGTGTAGTTTTTGCTGTCTTTGGAGTAATTCAAAGCAGTAAAGTAGCCAACCGTCAGATTAAGCAACATCTAGTTTCAACGTTCCCTTCCAACTCTTCCATGCGGTACAAATAGGTCTTAACGCTGCGCGATTGGCTTAAAAAACTCGCACTGCTTTGTCATCCAATCAGAAGTAAAACCAAAACGAATCGTCACGCGCTCGCACACGTTTTCCCGCGCTTCGCCTCAGCCACATATACCGTAAATCCTCGAATTAGCGCCCCCCCTCGAGTAAGCGCCCCCCCCCCATTTCGTGGACGAGTAATGAGACAACAAAGGATGTATAGTTTTCGTCATGTTGTATTTGATTTGTACATTGTTTCAGTTTGTGAACACGTTTAGTGAACACGTTGAACACGTTAAGTAGTAACGGTGCGCGATTTAAACTTTAGGATCAGCTTTTTATGTCAATAAACAGCTTATGCAGGTGTTTACGCGCACATGATGTATTAAAAAAAGGATCATGTCAGGCCACGATTTGGGAAAAATTAAATAAGCGCTCCCCCCCCCCCCCCTCGGATAAGCGCCCCCCTCGAATAAGCGCTCCCCGGACGCTAATTCGAGGATTAACGGTATTTGCTTTGACTTTTGATTGGTTCATTGGATTGTTTGTGTAACTCATTGGTTCCTTAGTTATCAACCTTATAGCCCGTTCCAGGCTCTCGCTTTCTCGATCGCCCTCACGATCACCGACCGGGTGGGTGACGAGCGAGGTCTGGGAGGGTAATGTTGACGCCCGCTTTTTCTTTTTCGAGACTGGAACAGGCTATCAGCCTTGTTATTTATTATTTATATATTTGCCAATAATCGAATGTTATATCTTACATTTACCATTATAGAAAATTGCAACACAACCTTTATACATATTGACATGAATTAATTTATTTATCTACATCATTTGTTGTTATAGCTTTATTTATTTTTGTTACTATTATTTTCTGAATGTTAAGATTTGTCTTTTTCCCGAAGAATTGATCATTGTAAACGTTAACCGAATTTAAGCGAACAGCCAAACTTCATACGTCATTTATGAACTGAAGGTCGTCCAGTCGTAGTTAGAAAGCCCAATAAAAAGGGCGTGAAGAAAGCTTCCAGCATCTTTCTTCCACACCTATTTGTACTTTCAAACTTATGGAGGGGGATTTCGGTCACAATTCAGAATTATGAAATAACTGAGATACTACGCGCGCTCTCATTGGTCGTTAGGTGTGTTTAGATGAGAGTATATAAACACGGTTGTGACTTTTTAGATTTGCGCGTATTTTTGAGAAATATTTGATAAAAGCAATAAAGTAATTTTTCCGTGTTTACATAGCCTCATCTAGTTGGTACAACCCATTTTTGATAAGGTACGATCCAAGTCCGAATTTTGACCCAAAATCGCCCTCCACACAAACCGCAAGAAACCGCCGTGATCACGTCTCAAAATTGGTAGTGTTGCAATCTCATCTCGCTCTCTCCTTTTCCGACTCCCCTTTCGTTCCATCACCGATTTATTTTCATCAAATTTTCATCGACAAGTTCAGGTCATGGCTCGATCTGCAAAGGTCTATCTCAGTCACAAATCAAGTCTATTTCAGACTCGTTAAATAGTCGACCCAAAGAATTTTAACATAATTCCTGTCACTGCAGGCCCTGCTCTCACAGACAAAACAAAAATTCTAATAATTGTACATATATTTGTCATAGTGTTTCTTTCATTCATTTTGTATGCTGGGCCGTTTTCCTCTTTCCTATGTTATTTTTGTAACTGTTTTAATTGTATTGTACTATAATAGTACACTTATATTTTAGACGTCGTGCGCAAGTGTGAATAAATAACACGTTTATGTTTTAACTAGTTCTTTCGTCGTTCAACCCGGTCCCCTTCGCCGTCTAGGGCATGTTCTAACATTTAAAAGTACTAACACACGAGGGGCCATGTTGCGTGTGCTCAAGAGACTTCATTATTAAAGTTTACCGAATCATGTCGCTGCGATATGTGCACCTCTCCGTTACATTTTCTTTTGTGGACATACTGTGATTTTCCGGCTGCTGTTTGTCGCTTGATGAGTGGCCTTATGCTCCACTCACGAAGGAGCGAAGAGGATGAGTGTTTGAGTGTGATTTGTCGCTTCAATACGTCCCTACAACAAGCCCTTTCGCGTGTAGGCACCTTTAGGCCCTAGTTGTCCCATGGTCGTATAGACTCCCAAATAGCCCAAATGCTGCACCAAACCTCTCTTGATTCTTTCAGCTTGAGGTTTCCGGATTCAGTTGTTTGTCGTCACAGTTGAGAGAAAATAGAGGTTAATTAGTTGATCGGCAATTTCTGCTGACTGGTCCTTTCAGTTTCGCTATGGCGTCCATTCTCCACAAAAGGGGAACCCCCTTCCCACTGAGAAGACATATACGACTTCCTGTTTATTCCACCCAGTCTAGTCTATCCTGTCAGATATGTTGCCATCTTCACTGCATATTACAGGGGTAAGGGATAAAGAATTCACGACATCGAATTCTGTGGTCAAGTGAAAACTATTTTTTGTGATCATGTGTGATGTGTTATCACGGGTCTTTTCCATGCCTTCTGCTACGCTGGCGTCAACAATGGAATAAACAAAACAGGCAACCATAGGACTGCACTGGTTGCTTCGTCTGATAACAAGTCAACTCACGAAATCGCTCGAATCAGAACTGTCTGCACATGCTTCTTTCGTCACTTCCAATGAGTGTGCTTTAATTGAATTCTTGTTTCTGCAAATAAATAAACTCGTTTGCTCGTAAACTGAGTAGCTAAATATACCCTAAATCTTAATTAATCAGCAGTGTCATCGTTTTTGCGGCTTATTAGCCAAGGTAAATTTTTTATCGTACTAAAGCCTGTCTGATGACCACCTCAAGGCGTGAGACTCTTTGATTTATCCTCTTTGAGTTTTTTACTGTACAAATACAACTTGATGTCTCTTCAATTAGATACAAAAGAAATTGCTTACTTGGGGCTATAAAATTCCGCCAATTATGATTGAAATGAATGTATACAGCGTACGAAATTTCACATTTTGAGCTTAGGAGAGCTTAGACAGCTTAGAAATTAGCATGCTTAATCACTAAGGCACATGATCGATGCATGCTTGATCGATGGAATAGAACAATAAAATATTGCGTGCCGGACGCCAGAAACTTCTGCTGCGTGCGTGACACCCAGGCGACAAAGGGCGTACAATCTGATGGCATGCAAAACGTAAACAAAGAGCTGGTCTCGACTGAACGAGACATCTTCTTAGACTTCTTAAGACCTCTTGCTTGTAACCTTCACAATGAATTTCCATTGGAGTCTGCCATGTAAATTTTGTGTGCATTCCACTCACCATAACTGCGATGGATCTTTCATTGTAGTTGATTTAGCGTGTGGCCATCAACATGGAAAATTGCAGAGACCATTGAAGCATAACAGGACAAAATTATTCATTGCAGAGAACCCTTGTGCCACAGCACAATAAACCAACATTGTACTTACTGCACCAAAACTCATTTCAGAGAATAACAGCAGAAAATCCTGAATACAACATATCTTACTACAAAAGACCTTTAATATATACGAAACTTTGGCCATGGTATAAAAAAAATTGTTTCAAGTGAAGTTGTTGTTACACAGATCAAATATTTTAGGTTGATTTCTTGCCACACTGACAAAGTTACCAAAATTCTATGAGAGGAGCACTTGCCTTGACCTGTTGTTTGCTCAAGTGAACCCAAAATACTTCCTCCCTGCCTCATCCAAGGGTTAAAAATACCCAAGATATGTAGAAAATTGACCAAAATGCCAGTTGAATGGCTGTGTAACTTGGTTAACAATTATTAACAGTTCCCAATAAAAAATACTGTCACTTAACATGGATATTACGAAACAGTATTCTATCACCACTCAATACAACTGGAACCCTCTCTCTTTCTCTTAAACTCTATGCCAATAGTTGAATGGATCTTGACAAAATCCAGCCATTTCTGTTGCCCACAAAAAGGTCTTTGTCAAGCCAGTAAACATGCTGAGCCAAAAATATGGTGTGAAACAGGACCTAAAATGGATCAAGTGGCTAAAAAACTGACAAAAATACCACTTAAACGATCACCAAATCTTTCCTAAACACTTATAAAAGCTACTACACTTGACTCGCAAAAAGAGGCTGGTACAATATATACATTTCTTTTTGTCTCTTGAGTTATAAACTACTGAAAAGTCATTAAAATTTTATGTTTAGACAAGTCAAGTCACTACTGTCTACTAATAACTGTACAGAGTAGTACTGGACTATCAGCCTCTTGATAAACTAGCTCTTGTTATCGTAATATTACGAAAGTTTAGCCATCTGTAGTACATATTACAAGCAAAAACTACCTAAAACTATCCCCTAGCCCTCTGAATACATTGTAATACAGTGCTTCAAATTGAGAAAAATCAATTAAGCTGGGTATGAATTCTGAAACACTTTGATACACTTAAGAAGAAATTGCATCTTCCTGCCTTCTACTTAAACCAAAAATAGCTGTACTTTACGTTTTCCAACAGGTTTATTGTTTAGCTGCTCAATTGCACTGTAGGCTTCCCCACTGGTAGGTAGTGTAACCATGGCGTCCCCAGATGATCGCCCAGGAGCAAGGTAATGGATGCGTATCGAGTCTGGAATGATTGGGAACCCATAAAAGAAATCCAAAATTTCTTCTGCTGAAACAGTGGAGGGCAGATTACGAATCCCAATCACACATCCTGCACTGATATCATTCACACTTATATTAGCGCCAGCTGCTAGCTGGTTGACAGGATTCAAAGGACCCTCCATACCCACAACTGCATTGTGTGGAATAGGCATCTTTCCCACAGAATTCACCCCAAGACTGTTCACAGCCATACCCAGGTCAGGAGTTGAAAGATTCTGATCTTCCCCATTCATGTTCCCTACGGAATACATTGCACTCTCCTGAGAGAAATTACCCCCAATAATGGTGTTAGGTTCCTGAAATCTCCAAGAGTTTTCAATCTTGTCTCCCAGAGCATTCAACACCTCCTCGAAGCTGCATCGCTTAACGCCACAATATCTCCTTCGAATGAATTGGCGGTTTCTGTCTTCTCCTTGAATACAGTCCCCAACTGACTTAAATTCCACATATCCATGGCCATTTTGTTTCCCAGCAAAAGGTCCTGACGTGTGCACCATCAGATGGATACCCACAACATTCAGCCCTGAGAAAAACTGACGGATCTCGCTCTCAGTGACACTGTAGGGTAACCCATTCATGCTAACCCACGTGGATTTGGAATTTGCACCATCCTGACTAGTTGAGTCTCGCCGGCTTCTGTTGTTGCTGCCGAAGGGCTCGCGTCTAAAACCATTTGATGCTCCCTGCCTTGCACCTGAAGTCTCCAGTCGAGTCTCTCTGCCTTCCCTATCCCTGCCATAACTAGCTGAGATTTTACCAAGCTCACTTCTGTCAGAACTCCTTCTTCGTTCCCTTTCCCTCTCCCGTGGCCGCCGATCCAGCTCGTTTCGAGTTGTTGCCAGTCCATTAGCACTACTATTTGTGCTACGCAAACTTTCACGGTCATTAAACTTCTTACTAGTAACCGATCGTCGATCACTCACATGATTCGACCCACCATGATCCCTACGGCTCCTGAATCCATCAACAGAAGCGCTTTTCCGGATTGGGCTTCGACTTCGTGATCGTCGAGAAATATCTCGAGTAATCTTTGAACTCTCTCTCAAATCAATGGACTTTGTTTTACTTTCAGTCCGGAGTGTCTCAATCTCAGGTGGACGCTCACGATCCGAGCCGTCAAAACGGCGAAAACGCACACCCTCGCTCAAAGTTTTCTCCATTTCCGACTGACTGCTTAGTACAAGCTCAATATATCGTTTTCCCACGTAATTTCCATTCCTGTACATAGCTTTCCTGGCTTCGTCGTCCTCTTGAAAGCAAGCGAAAGCAAATCCAGATGCCTTTCCTTCTTGGCTTGGAGCTAGGTGAATGTCTTCCTCGCTGATGTTAAGTCCTCGATAAAATTTCCTAATGTCTCGGGCTGTGGCTTCCCAGGGAAGACCTTTCATCTTTATGATCACAACCATGTCGATTATAAACCCTCAGCCTGTCTTTCCCTGCAGCAATAAGGTACAATGTATCGTATTATATGCATGGACTTCACAATACACACTAAACTTGCAACCACATCACTTTATGTACGCGAGGGCTTCCGCTTTGCAGGGCTGGACCCCCCAAATATCACTGAAGACCGGAAGTCGAAACCCCGAATGAAATGAGGGGGGAATTTTTTGCCTCAAAATATGCTCTAAAATAGCTCCCTCGTGCGAAACCAAATACAATAAAGCATCAAATCAACACATAATAAAATTTAAAATTGTGATGTTTGCATCCAATTCATTATTTTTGGCAAATTGAAGTCAAAACCTTAATGTTGCCTGGTATTATTAATTGAGATTTTGGCTGTTTCTTGGGTGACAATACTGAATGGCAAACAGAGCTGAGATTGAAGCAGTATATACTAAGAAACAAAATACCGAGATTTTATGTAAATTCTTTTCATTTCCGTGACAAATTATATTCGAAAAGGAAATAAGAAACTGAAACTCGTGTTGAAAACCTTCTTTTATATTTGAGATAGCGTAATGACACATAACAAACGTCACTGACAAACATCATTGTGTTTCAAAAGACAAGTGTCTTTTGAATTTTTTGTTTGGTTATAACTTTCTTCTGAGTATATCTTCGTTGATATTCCACCAAACAGACGGAGTGCTCATTAATGTAGTGAGAGTGGTGAGAGACTGAAGAATACAGTAAACGAGTGACTCCTGAGCTACTCAGACGCACATTAAATACCTATTTGGGACAGAAATAAGTCGCAGACAAAAAATTGCAATCAAGAATCAACATACTATCGGATATCGTGCCATCAAAACTAGCTTAACGATGTGTTTATGTGTTTATAGCCTGAAATTATCAAATGGGAGTTTTACCGAAAATGAAAACTCACGACTTCCCCTATCCCTGCCGGAAAGTGAAACATTTTATAGCAGACAGTTTTACGCTGCCTCAAGAAAACGAAAAGCATGGCCTCTCATGTCACGCATTTCTACGCTATCAGAAAGCGGAGCCGGTTACGTGAGAGAGAGGCCTGGGGTAAAATCAAGAAAGAAAAAGAGACGTTACATCACCCCCCCCCCCCCCTCCCCTCGCCCCTGTCCTCAACAATCAATGATGAGTTCGCCCTAAAACCGACCAAAATTCCGTCGTTTTTCTAATCAAGAACTGGGAGAGGGGTGGTGTAAATTTTTCACCTAAACTTTCCAACACTGTAGCCAGTAGATCGAGGAGAACGTGAGACTTGCAAGTCACGCTGGATTGGAGCGTAATCTTCTCGTATCGCTCGACGACTTGATCATCTAGCCCTCACCTCCCATAATGCATCTGCCTAGTGCCTCTGTTCTGATTAGGAACTTACATTTATCAAGAGGCTAAAAATAACTTTATGCCTGTCTTAGCTGTTTATGGAAATACTTTAAGGTCTCCGCCTAGCAAATTCTGCTCTGAAGTGTTTGCTGGCAGTGAAAGGAAATTAAACATAGGAAAACGGTGAATTATAGGTCACCTTTGTCTCAATAATGTCTTTCACTTACCATCGATCGGATGTGAAGACTTTATAAATCTATTTTTCGTATAGAGCAACTAACTGGCATGGTGTAAATTCACGAATTTCCAGCCAGGAGAAAACAGACATTTCTGCCTGTACCTCGTGCTAATGTTTTGCCATCAAAGTTTGCACTTGAATGCCAATAAACGGCGTGTTAAACAAACGCTTAACTGGTACTAGGTATGGGCTCTTTCTTTAGCTTAACAGGTGCCCCACAGGTTAGCTCATAAGTAATTGTTCCGGCAATTTACGTTTTGGGTTGAGTCAATTGCAGCGCTGTTGACATTGATAAGTTTCCTTTGAACCCCGAGTGCCCAGTGAACTTGATTTTGACCGATGCTTCTTTTTTTGGTGGCGGGAGAGCATTTGGTATAAATAAACAAACTGTTGTTCCTTTGTTTTGGTCACCCGGATTACTCATACATTGAACATAAATACAAACTAATGGAATATTAATGCTTTTGTTTTGAAAGTTGCTGTCACAAGTACTGATTCAAAGCTCTCCATTCGCTTGAAGATTTTGTTTATTGGTAGGCAAGTACTGTTACATTGATTTGATTTGATTTGATTTGGGCGGTAGAAAGGGGAGGGATATTAGACTTGGTACCAAAGCTGTCTGGAGTAGGAGGCAATGTGGCGTGCATGAAAGCTCAGCTAGCAAACTCAATTTGTAATTAAAAAGGTGTCGTTCGATCCGAGACCTCGTGTTGTTGGGATTCTTGTGTTGTGTTCTTTTTTTACACACACAGCGTCTCTTTGCCACCCGAGAGTATAAATGAGCACCGGCGAACTGTTTAATAAGGGATGGTTTCAGTACTCAGCGCATATACCAGTTAAAACGTTGGTTAAATTCGACAATTTCTGTTAAATTTGCCGTGATGATGTTTGGCAATCAATCACTCTGCTTGTACTGCTAAGCTACATTTTGGTTTAGTAGCTAGGAAAAGCGAAGAAAGTCAACCTTGTTCCGAGGGCTTTCCCCTGGGAACGAGATTGTTTTGGAAGAAGATGCCCATACTCACGACATACTCCACATATTCACCCACCTGTGGAACTAAATGCTGCGGGTGTGTGTGTGGGCGGGGGGATGGAAAGCAGGGTGCTAAATTTTAAGCAATACGGGCTCCTGGTAATACTTGCTCCTAGACATATTTTCAAGCTTCTTGTCTTTTTTTTTTTGTAGTCTTACTTGGGACCTCTTTCACATGGCCCTTTGATCAAGTCTAAGTGTACTCTAGTTTGACTCTCCCCCCCCCCCCCCCGCTCCGCCCAGAAGATCTGTCTTGACGCTTTATAGATGCAATTTCTGATATCAAAGGACACTTTGGGAATAAGGGGCAGAATACGTTTGTGTGATACCGTCTGTACGAAGTGAAAATGTAGTCTTTTCGCTTTTTGAACTCCACCAAGTATACGTTGAAGCGGCAGTCGCGTTTAAGTTCTTCTCGAGAAGACAGTTCGGGGAAATAGCGCGGGTTCCTTTCTCGAACAGCGGCTGGTAATCGAGCCTAACTAATCAAGGCTCAAATCGGCTTAAGTATTTTTGAAATAACATGTTCATAACAAAGTAATGCTTGCTCAATATTCCGATGAAATGTCGTGTAAACCGGTTCTCTTTCTTCTCCTGGAAAATTTAAGTGATTGCAAAAACTGAAAAGCAAACTTAAAACTCACGACGGAAAGAAAGCCGTCAAGCCCTATTTTGAAATCCTATTTCAAAAAACCTGATTTAAATGCACAGTACATGCTCGCTTTACGAGGTGTGATTTCCAACACGTGACTATTGACTTGAAACACTCTCTTCTCAGATCAAGCCGCCATGAATTTTACTCGTCATTCACACAACATTAATTATCACTTAACCTGCTTGCAGCACTTTGTGAAAGTGTTGGAAAGAGAAATCCTTCCTTGGAACAACTAGCAAAAGTTAGCTTCACTAGAACAGTGTCATCAGTTCATTCACGATACACCATTGCATTAGAGTGCATCTTCACCCACGCCGGAGCGTACGTTCACCATCAATTCAAGTGAACCCATTTAATTACATACTTGTCAGTCAAGTTTTCAATCCGCCATATTGTTTGAAGAAAGTAATAATTATACTGAACTCAGAATTGTTAATCTTGACAAAATAACAATCTTATGAAACCTTCCTTCAATCCAAAATTTGCGAAAGACTATCTTTTTCACTGAAATTGCGATATATAATTCCACAGCCTTACGTATTACACACGTTACGAAAAATTGTAAGAACAACTGGAAAGCAGTACCTGGTTAATTTTGGCCAAGCTGCATTTTTTTCCAGCTCCCATCCATTAGAGTCAAATCAGTAAAATTTGTGTAATAAACACAATACAATTATAATTAAGGTTGCTACAAATATTGAGATACTTCAGATGTACAAGAGTTCTCTCGCCTCGACTGAATGGAGTATTGTAAGTTAGAAAGTTAAAGAGAAAGACGTAGTTTATTTGCTCCTTGATATTCTAGCTGGGCTATGTAGATCATGGTTAGATCATGGTTTTAGACAAACCTATTTGCCACTTTTATTATTCGGTATGATATAAAACTGCTGTCGAAATCTAAAAAGAAAATTTCGATTTCCGACGATTTTCACATAGCCGCGCCATACAATATTAAACTGAAATAATGTCGTTTAACATTGAGTCTTTTTAACGGTGATCATATTGACAAATCTCACCTGAGAGTGTTCTTGAGGCCGTCCATTAGTTCTTCTTCAAAAGACGTCAAATGAAATTCGAAAATGGAAGATTTCACACAGTTTACCGACTGAAATCACTATGACGCCGTACCTATCGCTGGCTGGAACGTTCACCGATCGATTTTCCATCAGCAACCTATATAACCGTTACTGGCCCTCTCCAATTTCATCCAGACAGTTTTAGGTTTCTAAGCAACCTTAGTAAATCCTTGAAATCCGTGTCACTTTTAATACTTACTAGCGCCTTTACATCACTTTTAGGTCGGAAAAGGGTTTCCTTTGTTGCAATATACCTTATTTATTGTTTCGTTTCACTTTATAAAGCAACTGAGCACGTGAGCACTTTTTCAGGGGGCAGATTCAGGTTTAAAATCGGAAATTTTGAACCTCTTAATTTTTCATCATTTCTGATACGTTTACGTAGCCATGCTATGTTTTAGCATTATGGCCCAATATACTCTCAATTTTATGGGTATTTCTATAACCCAAAAGGTTTGCGTAGTTACTAACATATTATCTAACCACAAAAATTAAATCATTATTCCAAAATCAGGCGGCTCTCAAAAATAATTTTGGAGTAAATACTTCATTACTGGGTCGGGCCGATTTTCCGAGAACTTTCGTCTTTGCGGTGTTTGCCCCCCTGGCAGACAGCAGAGCTCATTTGCGTCATAAATAATATCAAAACCGTCTTGGCGGCTATCGGTGAAGATGGTCTATTAGCCACGTACTGGTGCTCAACCTTTTAAAATAAGGCAATTATTGGTAGCATCTTGAAGAAATAAGGCTACCAGTCCTGGAAATAAACGACTTCGTCAAATCTAAATTTTCAAACCGGTGTCTCAAGCCCGGGGGTACTCCCTTAGATGGGCCTATATTTAAGCAATAGAGCACTTTTTCCGCCTATACATAGCCTCATCTAACGAAGAGGGTTGGGGAATTCGAGACAGTTATGCAAACCCGAGACGTAGTCGAGGGTTTTTATAACTTTCGAGAATTCTCCCAACCCTCCGAGTGTTTAGATGAGGCTATGCAAACACGGCTCTATTGCTTTTACAAAATAACTCTCAAAAGTACGCGCGAATCTAAAACGTCACAACTGTGCTTACATACTCTCATCTAAACACACCTATCGACCAATGAGAGCGCGTGTAGTAGCTCAGTTATTTCATAAAGTGATGTGGGGCCCAGAAG